>NW_025203011.1:7072-8134 GCF_004010195.1 Chiloscyllium plagiosum
ACTTGCATATAATCTATAATCGGGTTTTCCAGAGAATGTTCCAGAAGAGCACACATGGTCCAGTTTGGTGTTCAGTTGACATTATCGTATGTTTCAACACAGAAAGGGAGAAAACTGTCCCCTGCCTGAGAAGCAGCAGCCTATTGATCTCTCTCTCTTACGTTGTTCCATCCAATAGCAAAGTGTGAGACCATAAAATCCCTGTGTTATCTCTACCACTTGTGAAAGATTTCTGGTGAGAATTCACTGGAATCTCTCCACTGCCTGAAACAAAGGGAATTCAGCCAAATTCAACTGTTCCAGAGTGAACCCCCACTACCAGTAGCTTGTGTGAGTAGAATAACTTCAAAGGCAGAAAATAACGTTCATTTTACCATTTGTTATGAGTTCAACTTTCTGTGTCTCACACTTTTGTAAAAAATGGTATACTCTGAGACCTACATCATTGGTCACATCACAAAACTGGTTGCATTTAAGATTGGTGTAACCAGTGGAGGAGACGGACTGGAAAATGACGTAGTGACCTTCCAACGTTGGTTGAAACACAAATGAGAAATTTTCAAAGGGCTGTTCAAATGGAAATTCCCTTCCCCAGAATTGTGGTGCCTGGATGCTTGCATTTATTCAAATTATATTTGGTGACATTTGACAGACAAGTGAATGTCGGAAAATGGTATACAGACAGAGAAATGCTGCTGAGACCACATTCACATCACCCATGGAAATTGTGAGTGGTGCAGCGGTGACAAAGTGTCTAATAGCCCACTCCTGCTGCTCAGTCCTATGTCCCTATGTTCTATCCAACTCCTCGCAGCTCCTGATATTAGCAGATGGAGGCCAAATACCTGGTCCACCGTAACACAGGATATCATTCAATCCCTCAAGACTGTCACACACGGTTTGGTGTGGGTTGGAAAATGTTATTTGGAAAATCAGGCTAGTTTCGAAATATACCTCTGGTCTCTTTACAGGGTGTCTCCTCTCTGAAACTTGTGCTTCATTGGTTGGTCATGTTGGAGACCCAGATTCACTGTGAATATAGCCCCCATACCTCACCCTGAG
>NW_025203012.1:0-3311 GCF_004010195.1 Chiloscyllium plagiosum
CCGATCATGCTCGCTCTACCCACATCCATACCTATACTGACTTCTTCCTGATCAATTTCTGTGCCTGCATGTGCTCGATGTTATTCGCTTTCTAAATTACAATAATCTCTGATCTTTGTCTCCCCTAATTTAAAATCTTACTACCATCTGTTTTAGGCTCGATTATGCACAATATTTTACAACATCAGACTAATAGTCAATATTGTAAAATCCGAATAAACATAAACCTCAGAATAGGGCGAGACGATTTCCAGCTTCCTCTACGTATTATAGGGACTGGAAAACAGAGTTGTACTCATGAAAGGATTTATATCAAACGGTTTTTCTTGGCACAGTGACTCAATGGTTAACACAGCTGCTTCACTGTGCAAGACACGTCGGTTCAATTTCATCCTCAGGCGACCATAGGAAGTTTGTACATTCCACTTCTGTCTGCATGGATTTCCTCTGAGAGCTCCAATTTTCTCTCACAGTACAAAGATGTGCACAGAACGTGGGTTATACGTGGTAAATAGCCCATAATATCCAGGGATGTGCAGTGTCGATGAGTGAGCCATGTGGAATGCAGGCTGCAGGTTTTGGGGAGCTGAATTGGACATTCTTTGGAAGACTGGTGTGGATTCCATGGACTGAACGGCCGGCCTCCACAAGAAAGGTATTTGGTTATACTTATTCTGATCGCCAGGCTCACAAGTAAAACCTGGTAAAAATTGATGACTGTCCACTCCCATCTCTTGGCCAGAAGTCTTTTTCTCAACAACAATACTCAAGGAAAATGACAATTCGTTAACCCTTTGAAGATACAATCAAAAATACATAAGTTGCTCATTTATCCCATAGAGCCTGCATTGCTAATAGATAATTTCACACACCTTCATCCTCATATCGGCATGCATGACTATTTCTGAATATCCCTGCTTTTCTATCACTTCATTGGTCATCAAGGAACGAGCTCTGCCGTCATGACTTCTTTTCATTAAAAAAATAATTTATTAACCTTTGATGCCCAGAATTCTGCTGACTCACAACTACCCCTGAGAGATCGAAAACAGGGGTAGGAGTTGTTAAAGTAGGACTGAATGCTAGAAATTAACAACGCAAACTCGTTGCAGATACAACGCAATCTAAAGCAGTGTAACACTGTGCACAGACTAACTCACTTTGCTCAATTTTTCAAAGCAACAAGATGTTCTGAAATAAATCAATTTGAACTGTATCAAGAACATGCAGAGCTCACATTGATGTTCAACATCAACAATTTACAAAGGAGATAACCAGGGATCTGAACAGCTGCTAGAATCGGCTAGTGACTTCGCTCTAACTCATCAATTACTGCTTCTTCCATTTCTTAGATAAGAAACTGTTTTAATTAGTCTGGAATTGATAGTTCAGCAAGATCCTCCGAACTGACCCATTCAAGTGGGCCCTGGAATACAATTGAAATACATCCTCACTAACATGGTTGTGCATCTCATCAACGATATTCGTTGAACTCACTTGAGCAAAAGCCTTACATCAGCTGCAATGATACCGTTTTCAAAAACATGTTATAACTGCTCAAGAAATAAAATCACAAATTGATGTCAACACTTCTGACTAAAACGCACATTGCGGAAGTCATTAAGGAGTGATCCCTCAACAATGAAGGGTAGCTTCATGGCCTTCACTTACCTCAATGACGTTACTGATGAAGAGTCACTGGACTCGATAGGTTACCTCTGATTTTTTTTCACAGATGCAGCCAGAATGGGCGAGTTTCTCGAAAACATTTTGTTTATTTTGTATATTTTACAGGCAATGCACACCTTGTGTATTTCATTTAACATGTTACTGTTGTATTTGCCAAATGTAGAGAAGTCACTCACAGAGTGAGACCGATTTGGAGGTGCCGGTGTTGGACTGGGGTGTACAAAGTTAAAAGTCACACAGCACCAGGTTATAGTCCAACAGTTTCAATTGGAAACCATCTAGCTTTCAGAGCGACGCTCCTTCATCAGGTGATTGTGGAGGGCTCGATCGTAACAAAGAATTTATGCCAAAAATTTGCAGTGTGATGTAACTTAAATTATACGTTGAAACATTGATTGTCTGTTAAGCCTTTCATCTGTTAGAATACAGTGATAGATAGTTTCAGAGTGAGACCGATTCCATTGTCTTCCGGTAGTTTCTCATTCTGATTTTGTCTGATGCACGATTGATGACATTGAAACTTCAGAATCTAGTCCAGTGACAGCTGTGGGAATTGTTACGAACTGTACAAGCGCCGTTCACAACTTTTCAAGACGAAAACCCAGAACGTAAACTTTATTGATTTAAAGGCATGCAAAAAGTGCAGTGTTCCAGATGTGATTAATTTCTTCAAGCTCCTAGGCTTTAAGCAAAACACACTTGCTTCTTTAAAAAAAAAGTTAACACACCGCAAAGAGTGCAAAATTGGCATCACTTCCACTCTATTAAATGGTTGACCAAACGTATACTTTGTTCAACTATTAATCCTCAACTGTTAAAATGTAGCAGCACCACCAAAAACCATGATTTCCGAAGAAGTGTGACTGGAGACGCAACGTTAACTCGGGTTACTGTCTCGAGATGCTGCCAACCCTGCTGGCTTTTTTTCCAGTATTTGCTGGGATTTTTTCTCCCATAAACACAGATTCTTCATTTTAACCTGCTATCTTCAGTCATGAAGAAAGGAAAAATAATAAAAAGAAAAACGCTGGAGCGACAGACAGAGTACACCAGTTTTCTTTCAGCAAAAGGGGCAGATCTGTGTCGATGAGCTTCAATCTCTTTCCAAATCCCACCCCAACTTAAAATGAGGCGAAAACTAAAAACCTGTTTCCCGGTGAGAATGGGTCCACCCATATATGCTGCTTTTGTTTACTTCAACAAAAGGAAACAATTCAAGGATCTCAATGCTGTTTAGCCACTGTTTCTGAAGCAGACATTGCAACAACATTCGGGCAAAATAATTTTCGCAAGAGAACCAGTACGCAGTTATTAGATTAGATTCCCGACAGCATGGAAACAGGACTTTCGGTCCAACAAGTCCACACCGATCGTCAAAAGTTAAACCCGCCAGGACTCATTCCCGTACCAATAATTACACCTGACTAACGCATCTAACACGATGGACAATTTAGAATGGCCAACTCACTTGACCACCACATCTTTGGATTGTGGAAGGAACTGGAGCACCCAGAGGAAACTCCAGCAGACACGGAGGGAATGTGCAATCTCCACACAGTCGCCCGAGGAGGGAATCCAACTATCTGCAAAGCATAATAAGCAAAGCTTACTCGGTAGAAAGC
>NW_025203012.1:4261-5741 GCF_004010195.1 Chiloscyllium plagiosum
TAATAGTCATTGATTTGGAGTAAGCATTTCAGCCATCCAGCCAATATTTGGAAAACTGAAAACATTAGATCCAAAAGTTTAAAAGTGGGCCAAGCATGACTTAAAATAGAATCTTGTTTCTGACACAGATTTGCTGGTTCCAAAGTCATCCTGTGTTTGGGCGACGCTCTGTCATCTTAAATCTTACCTTTACAAAATCTGCTCTCAATGACTTTCGGAGATACATTGTCAAGACACTAGCACTTTTCAGGACGAATACAAGTTTGTCCATTCCACATGGGAAACAAAATGGCAACTTTTCCAACAGAATGAGGGGCTGTGGGGGTGGGGGAGATTTGAACGAATTTGATGTTGTCGTTGTCAATGTGAATTCACGCAGTAGCATTTCCCATGAATATTTTCACCTTGTCCTCTGGATCTCATTGCTGGTTAAAAACGTAATTCACTTGCTGAATAAAATTTTGCAAACAGACGACATTGCAAATGGATAGGGATCATCGAAACATCTGTTAGCAATTCTGTTCGACAATTTGCTCAATTTGCTGTTACTCATGCGAATGACTAAACGCTGAGTGAGAGTGGTTTCATCCCGCCGTGTCTTAGTAGGCCATGCACGTTGAGCGCTGTTGCATTGCTTATGTCCATAGCCAGAGCCGAACCACCGCAGCCAAAGCCAGATGTACTGCTCCAGCAGCAGCCTCACTCAGAAACAGACTTGCAGGCAACGATTCCCGTTGTTTCAGCTCCAGCTAGACTGAAACCAAAGGTAATGGCCTCGATGTCTTCAGATCGTTGGACTGACACTGAATAAACTGCAGTGAACTGCTGAACTCACATTATAATTTGGCATTGTTAATCACGGACCGCATTAAAACCAGGGGTTTATAAAGTGGAACCCTTCAGAGCTGCTTCCAGCATTTTATAGAGCAAAATGTCCAGTTTCCTCTGAAATCCTGTCCTTTTGCGTTTTCACGGCCATTCTTACCAGGTTTGCTAACAATGTGCACACTGCCATTCTAGCTAAACAGTCCATGTATATGTCTGGTTGAATGACCAACACACCGCCCCTCCACCCCAATGATTACGTATGCGAAATGAAGAAGGGTGCATGGTGTTTCCTTCAATGTGCCAACTCTCCAAACCCAAGTTATTGCCAGTCACTGATAGTAGGAACAGCCAGTTCTCGGGATCAGTCACCTCCCTGTCTTCAGATCTGCAAGCGACTTCCTGGATGGGATCGTTGACTGGTCTTTTTGTGGCACACGACACGCCCCTTGAGGGAAATGTACAACATATCCAAACGGGGACTCTGCTTCTCTCTCTCTTTCTTCGAGAATTTATGATCTTACTTTCTAGGCAATAAGGAAATGTGGCTCAATGTTCAACCCAGACAAACGTAGATGAATCTGTCGGTGTCAGGGACGGTTGTCTTGGACAAAAAGCAGCGCTCCTATTGGGCGCCTCACCTGCTTTGCTATGC
>NW_025203012.1:5763-8135 GCF_004010195.1 Chiloscyllium plagiosum
TTTGAGCTCCTCCTCCTTTTCTGCATATCTCCAGGTAAGATGCGGACTTCTTTGAAAAATTTTCCTCTTTTGTACGTTGACAGAGAAAAGGAACGCTGAGTAGGTGTCTAGGAAACGCCGTGACAAACAGCGGTTGTCCCTTCCCACTGCTTTGATGCTGATGGGAATTCACCGCTCTTTTGCTGCTCAAAGTGTAATCTGAAATGTTCCCTGCTCAGTGACAGCGATGGGAAAGTTGCATTAATTTATCGGTTCTATAAGATGCTTAGATGTTTGTATTCATGTAATGCGAAATTCTGAGAGAGCTCAGAAAGCTTCCTCGGTTGCGTGGTTAGAGAGAAACCGATTTAGATTTAATTGGAACTCATCGATTCAAACGGAGCTATCGACAAAATTGCCCATATGCTGAGGAAGTGAGTGATCGGAGGCCGTGTCAGAATGGGACAGGGCGTGGGATCCACTCCACAACCGGGCCCTGCATTACCCATGAGGGGATATACTGTGGATTCTGAAAGTCGTCAACGCAGGGCAGCACAGTAGTTAGTACTGTTACAGGACAGCTTCAAGGAAGGGTTTGAATTTCACCATCGGCAACTGATTGCATGGACTCTCCCCTGTGTCAGCTTCGGTTCCATTCGGTGCTCTGGTTTCCTCTGACAGTCCACGGACGTGCAGATTATGTGTGTTGTCCGAAAATGCAGGGTGACAGGGAAACTGCGGCAGGTGTGACGGACCAAATGGGCTCCCTTTACTCTGTTGGGAATGAATAACAACCAAAACTGTTTTATAAAGTTAGGTGGTCTCGTATCATCCGCAGAGACAGAAAGCTGAGTTAATAGTTCATAACTGACACAAATGTCATTGATCTGAATCATTGTCAAAATTGTCGACAATGCAGTCAATAGTGACAAGCACTCTTGTATTTCTTTCGAAAAAAGGGGTAATGAGAACTGTGCCTAACAGCTATCCTGATTCTACATCTGGGAGAGATAATATATCCCTTTATGGCGCGGTTATACCAATAGCATTTCAGTAAAGCAAATTCTCATTATGACCTGAACAGTCTCTCTGGAAGCATTTCCCAGTCCAGAATCTGTTGAGTCCCGGGCAGCCACAGCTCCTGTGGCCAGTTGTGTCCTTATGCAGGAGAGACAAGAAACACATCAGTTCAAATGGCACAAAGAATCCTGACCATTCTAGTCTGAGTGTCCCATACTGAAAAATCACCACAAGACATTGTAATTATTTAGATGGTAACTAAGGGGAATGATATTATACCTCTATGCAATCCTGGATTGTCCTATCCTTCTGGATCCTCCAACTGACTTCTCTACATTAAACAAGAAAATCTGTAATTCTTCCACCTCTGAGCTTACCTTTAAAGTTAGCTCGGAGGAGAGGGAGAGAGAGAGAGAGAGATAAAGGCGAAAACTACTTCTGACATCTTTATGAAGGACCTTGCTGCCCAGTGTTGCCAGTGTTCTCAATCCAGTTATCTTTCCATCAGCCTAAATTCAGTTAATCTGATTGACCAGTCAGGGCCAACGCTCATTGATGCATGTCTTTATGGAAGAGTTATTGGAAATGATTGTAAAATGACTCGATTGCTCTGTGCAAGATGAAATGTGTTCTGAAGAGGGTTACAGTGGACCCGAAACATTGACCGTACATTCTCTGACTCCACAGCTGCTTCCGGAGTTGCTGAGTTTCTCGAGCAATTTAACTGTATCTTCTCCTCGGGTCTTGAAATTGCACGCATTCACGAAGATAAACAGCGAGAGAATCACTTTTGTGCTCTTTTGTCTGAATTTCTTTTTTAAAAAAAATGAAAGTCGCCCCAACTCCACACTCAACTAAAATATGAAAACTGGTTCATTCATTGTCTTTTGCATGGAGGGATTGATAATGAGTAAACGCTGAACAGGTTGGGACATGAGGTGTTGGCAAGACAACCCAGAGTGGACTTACACAAATTGAGCTAGTGCCTGGGGAATGTTTTTGAACAGAGAGACCAAGGGGTACAGGTATATATTTACTTGAAGTGACGTCACAGGTCGTCAAGGTGATGAAAATGTGTTTTTCGTGCTACGTCCCTACATCGGTCAGAGCATTGAATGCAGGAGATAAGATGTCATGTTAGAGTTGAATGAGAGTTTGGTGACACCACTTTTCGTAAACTGTGCATTATTCTGCTCACTCTGCTGCAGGAAGGATAATATTAATTTTGAAAAGGAGCAAGGAAAGATTTACAAGGCTGTTACCGAGACTGGAAGGTATGAGTTATAACTCGAGGCTGGGAAGGTTGGGAATTTTTTTTCCTGGAGTTGAAGAGGATGAGTGGGTACCATAAAGAAATGTAGCAAATCATACGG
>NW_025203013.1:0-1251 GCF_004010195.1 Chiloscyllium plagiosum
TGTATTTGTGCGGGATTCCTCTCCTAAGGGGCCTCAGACCAGCCAGGTTCGTAATCTCAATTAAATTAAAGCCCTTGTTCGGATAGCCGAAATATCTGCATTTATGTAATTTAAGAAGGGCTGCCATATTTTATAAAATAATTCGGTCTTTCGGTGCACCATATTTGTCAGGAGGTCAAGGGGAATACATTCCATAATTAATCTGTGTCAATTTGAAAATCCAGGGGGGGCCCTCAGCCACCCAGTTTACCAAAATATTTTTCGTTGCACAGAAAGAGAGAATAGAAAATAGTCTCTTCCCGTGCATATCCAGGGAGGGTAAGTTCGAAAAGCCCAAAAGGAGAGATACAGGGTCCACTTTAATTTCCGTTCCTAAAATTTCTGTCAGGGTACTTGCTACTTTAGTCCAGTATCTACGGATCTTATGACAGGTCCATAGGAAATGTACAAGAGTGCCCACCTCTATTTTACATTTGGGACATATTGGAGATGTTCCTGCCTTAAATTTTGCCAATCGATCCGGTGTTCTCTGGGCCCTATGAAGTATCTTCAGCTGGATGTCCTGAGTTCTGTTGCAGATGGTGATTCTTCTGACGTTTTCCCAAATGTCTTTCCATGTTTCTATAGACATTTCTCGTCCCAAATCCTGATCCCATGCTTTAAGCAAATTGTCCATATCTCCCGATACTTCATCATGTAGTAAGTGATAAATAGTACTGATGGAGAATACCCCCATTGGTCGTAGTACTCTACATTCTCTATCTGATTTATAAAGACTATCTAATAACGTGGGAGGATTTTCATCCTGTGAGTGATAACAATTGGGAGAAGGTGAGATCCTACACTACAAAGTGAACAGTAGAGCACACTGACAATAGGTTAGCACAGGTGAAAAAAGAATCCCAAGGGTTTGAAAGGAGGTGAAAGGCCTCTGGTGGTCTCACTATAAAGGAGTGGAACACATAAAATTACAGTGTCAATGGTTTTAGAAGGGCACTGGGAAAAGGTGTTTTCACTGCAGTAAGCTGGGACACACCGTGCTGGGCGTTGGAGGAAGACATTTTTTTGGAAAAGATGTGGTAAAAGGGGCTAAGCCAGTGGCATTAGTGAAACTGGTAAAGGAGACCCCAAGTGGTGCCGAGGAGCTGCAGCTGAGGCAGCGGCTGGGTATGGAGTTAGTACCTGATCCATGCAAAGAATTTTTCTCTGTGGATAAACTTTACTCAGAAAGGGCGGGAGGGTGTGGGGTGG
>NW_025203013.1:1753-3176 GCF_004010195.1 Chiloscyllium plagiosum
CCTGACCTGCTGTGCTTTTGCAGCCCAACAGTTTTCAACTCGGATCTCCAGCATCTGCAGCCCTCACTTTCTCTCAGACCCTAATAGCAAGAGATGGAAGTATTTTCACTCTTTCTGATGTGTTACTCAAGAGTGTGATAACTTGTGGAATGGGGACGGATATTAAGGATGGGGACAGACAAATCAGGTTGGAGTGCCAAATCAAGATTGGGGAAGTAACAGTGAGAGTGAGTGACAGACTGTCAGTTCCAGGAATACAGTTTGGTCTTAGGAACGGTTTAGCAGGTGGGAGAGACACCCTTTGTGGTGGAGAAGTCAAATGAAAACTAGGGAACTGAGGAGTTAAAAGAAATATACCCAGGAATTTTTCCTCACTGCGTACTAACAAGATCCCACTGTCATAAGTTACAGCAGGAAGGAAAATTAAAGAAAAAGACAAAGGCGTTGATGTTCAGTTAACCCTGTTTGATGTAATGTTGAAGGAAAACACCTGAACGTGGAGAGAAACGGTAGGTTAGTTCAGAAGGGAAATGGGCCGAAGTGCAGTAGATCATGTTACCGGTAGCATACTGTGTTATGGGTAGCACACGAACTAACTGCAGGCGGTCACCTAGGTGTACAGACTCAGGCTAAGGTACAGAAGCATTTCTAGTGGCCTAGAATGCACAAGGACATGGTTAATTTTTTTTTATGTCATACATGCCAAAGGGTAGGTACGTCATAGGCGGTAATAAAACCAGCACCTTTGTTGCCAATTCCTGCATTCGAAGAACCTTTCACGTGGGCTATGATTAGTTGTATAGCTCCCCTTTTCAAAATAATAGTGGAAACCAATATTTGCGGACCATAATGTATGCGTCTACCAGATTTCCAGAGGCATTTCCATTACGGAGTGTTACGGCAAAACGGGAGGTGGAGAGGTTAGTAGCTTTCTTTACTCGTTGTTGCCTACCCAGAGAGATTCAGTCAGACCAAGGGTCTCATTTTACAGCTCAGCTGTTAAAGGAAGTCATGGATAGCTTAGGCATACAGCACTTCAAATCAAGGGCGTCCCATTCTGAATCCCAGGGAGCATTGAAAATTTAGCATCAGACACTGAAGACCACGTTAACAGCGTACTGTCAGGATTGGCCAAATGATTGGGATAAAGGTGTCCCATTAAATTGCCTATCATTGAAGATGCCCCAAATAAATCTACTCACTTTACTTCCTTTGTATTAATATTCATACATGAAGTGAGAGGTCCTTTGAAATTTATTAAATATAAATTGACAGGACCGAAGTCGGAGATCTCACACTTGGATTATGTATGTGAGGTGAGAGAGTGATTAAATGCAGCGGGTGAGTTAGCTAAACAGCACCTGAAAAGGGCACAGCATCGAGTAAAACAGGTGGCAGGTAAAAACTCTGAAACTTTGACGAT
>NW_025203013.1:4042-8135 GCF_004010195.1 Chiloscyllium plagiosum
CGAAGAAAGAGGTGCTTCGATTTTTGGAAATGAGTGGATTCTATCGGAAGTTTGTTGCAAACTTCAGCAGCGTATTGGCACCACTGATGGATTTATTAAAGAAGAACACAGAATTATGGTGGACAGAACAATGCCAGGAGGCATTTGAGAATTTTAAAGCAGGATGAATCACCACGCACCAGGTTTAGCTGCACCAAATATTCTGAAAATCTTTGAAAATTGTATTTGATACTAGGGACATAGGGCTCGGAGATGTACTGATCCAGAAAGGTGATGATGAAATTCAATGGCCAATTGGCTACTTGTCGAAAAAACTCAAGATCCACCATAAAAAAGTACAACGTCTCAATTATTGAAAAAGAATGATTAAGTTTCGCACTGGCCTGACAGTATTTTAATGTTTATATGACAAACAAATTGTCAGAGATGATTGTGGATACCGACAAACCTCTCGCATTTTATTAATATTTAAAGGCCATAATATGAGAGCATTTAATTTGATTATTTTCTTACCGACTTTAAACTTACAAAATGTACATGCTGTGGGTCTTAAAATGTGATAGCAGATGTGTTATCGCAGATTTAAAGGAAGAAGTTTAGATAAGTTTTGACTTATTGCAGTGTTATATATGTGTGCAAAATTAATATGTATAGTATAGCTGAGATTAATATTTTTGTAATTCATAATAATGGAATTAAGAATTAGAGGAAAATAAATGAAGCCATCTTTTCATTCTGCTCGTTCATTTTTTTTTTCTGAACGGGGAGGTGTATGAAGCCGAAAGTATGTCAGGTCCCTTTTAGACAGAACGGGTTTTGCTGAATAGAAAGTACAGCCACAGATGCCAGCTAAAGGTCAGCCTGTTCCACATGTCACCATTAGCAGGGAAATGGATACCTGGGTTTTGGTTGCTGTTTTGGCATCAATTCAAATGCAACGAAAGAGTTTAAATAACGTTCAGGATACCGGAAGCCAACGGGATTTGAATATTATTGTTTGGACACCTGGAAAGCAATCAAATTATGAGAATTATTGTGTGATGTGGAGTATATAAACTCAGCATTATGAAATTATAGGGAGAGCCACTGCTACCCAACAGCAGAGTAACTGCTGTATAGCAGGAGTGCTAACTGGCCATCTCAAACACTTTCTATCAAAGATACATGTCCATGTAAAAGCTTCTTGCAATAAAAAAAAACATGACCGAGGGAAATCAGCAGCTGGAAGAGTGAACACAGCGGGGAAGATGGAGTCTGTGTGGTCTTGAGATTGTAATGCTTAATATGTGGGTTGTTGGACTAGCATATTTTTTTACAGAGTTGGAGTCAGATAGTAAGTAGTTAAGGAAAGAGGGCCTTGTATTTGTGAATAGTTGTTGTTTAGTGTTCACTATTAAAGTTAAGAAACTTACTTGTTAATTTTTGTTTAAATAGTGAAATGTAGGATATCTGTGTCGCTCATATTTTAACAGATTACGAAGTGAGGTGGGCTTTTCTGGGTGTTTGGTTTCAGTTAATAGAGGGGTTTGACTCCACCTTTTAAATATCCATCCACGCTAACCCCATTTCCCTGCCTTTGGCCCATATTCTTCTAGTCTTTTCCTATCCACATATTTATTTAAGTGCTATTGAAATGTTGTTAGTGTACCCCCCTCAACCACATCTGCTGGCAGCTCATCCACGTACCAGCCTCTGTGGAAAGATGTGACCCTTCAGGTTCCCTTTTATTGCTTCCCCTTTAACCTTAAACTGATCCCATCTAATCCTCGATTCTCTACACCCTGGAAAAAGACTGAGAGCATTCACCTTATCCATACCCCTCGCGATCTTATACAGCTCTATAAGGACTCCCTCAGTCTCATACACTCTAAAGGAAAGGGCCTAGCTTTTCCAACCTCTCCCTATAACTCAGACCGTTAGGTCCTGGCAACGTCCTTGTAACTTTATTCTGCACTCTTTCTAATTTAATAACATCCTCCCTATAACAAGGTGACAAAACTGAACACAATACTCCAAGTGCAGCCTTACCAAAGTCCTGTGTAACTGCAACATAAATTCCCAACGTCTATACTTAATATCCTGCCTGATGAAGGCCAATGTGCCAAAAGCCTTCTTCACTGCCCTGTTTACCTGTGACTCCGCGCTCAGAGAACGGTGCACCTGAACGCCAAGGTCTCTCTGCCTACTGCACCACTTAAAGCCCTCCCATTCACCATGCAACTCCGACCTTGATTTGAGTTTCCAAAATGCAAGACCTCACACAACAATATTAAATTCATTTTGCCATTTCTCGGCCCACTTCCCCACCTGATTAAGGCCCTACTGCAATTTCTGATATACTTCCTCACTGATCATGCTTCCAATTACTTTAGTGACTTCTGCAAACTTACTAATCATACCTTCTACATTCTCAACAAAATCATAGATAGTAAACAACAATGGACTCAGCCTCCGGTATGACAAGCGTCTTTCCAGTAAACCCTCTGCTTCCTACCATCAAGTCAATTGTGTATCCAGTTGGCCAGTTCCCCCAGCATTCCACATGATGGAATCTTCCGGAGCAGCCTGCCAGGAGTAACATTATTGAAAGGCCTTACTGAAATCCATAGAGACTACATCTACCGCTCTGTCCTCATCAACCTTCCTGGTCACTTCATCAAAGAACTCTAACAAATTTGGGAATCATGATCTCCCACTCACAAGTCTATGCTGACCGGTCCGAATCAAGCCCTGCGTAATTAATGGGTGCAGTCAATGGTTTGCTGTCCTTCATTGTAAGATGATTCGAGTACATAAGTAAAGCCATCATCCTGCTGTTCTAGAGCCTTGTTGAGAGAGCATTGGGGCACTCTGTACAGATTTGTTCACCTTTGTAAGGAATGACCACAAACACGGATGATGGTAACACGAGGATAGAGTGAAGAAACTGAGTGTTTAATCTGTAGAGCTATAAGAGATGAAGCAATGGTGATGCTGAAACACGAGGAGTGGCACCGATCACTTATTTCCAAAGGAGCCATTGATAGGTGAGAAATTCCATACTTTACCCAGGATTGATTAATTTGATTTATTGCCACGTGTGCCTCAGTACAGGGAAACACTTTATTTATGAGCAGTGGGGGCAGATCATAGTAAGCATGGCTAGACAGATCATAGGGTGGAAATAGACTTGGACAGAGTAAATCATACAGGTTTCACTGCACAGGACGTGCACTAGACAAGATCAACATGAATACGATCAGCATTATTTGAACTTTGAGAATCCATTCATCAGTCTAACGTAACTTTCCTAACAGACTATATACCTAAATTAACTCTCCACCCCCTTATTGTGCAGTCGGCGTGTGAACCCGTACTGAATGTCAGGTTGTTCACAATCCCTAACTTCAGCCACAAAACCTTCCATCTGAAACAGGTAGCCATTCCAACCAGCTTCCACCCTACATAGAGAATACCAGGCTGGCTTCTCGGAGATGGAAGATGCCTTCTTTTGAGACTTCACACAAGACATATAGCTTCCCTCCTCAGCGCGAGAAAACCACGTTAAAGTCCCACGTGTGTATCATAAGCAACGGAGCCAGGAGGAACAAGCCGTTCATCAGGAATCAGCATCAATTATCTCAATCTGTCCCTTTGTAAGTGCGTTGAGGGGGAATGGTCTCCTCCTGTTTCTGTATAAGTGGCTGAAGGGGCTGAATGGCTTCCTCTTGTTCCTGTGTAATTGAATCAAGGGGCTGAATGGCCTTATCCTATTGCTGTGTCAGTGACTCAACGGACTGACTGGCTTCTTCCTCGTCCAATTGGACAGGTCCTGGTTCCTGTTTAACGGTTCGATGTGCTGACAATTGTGATGATGCTGTACCTTTAAGGTGTTATTTTGTCCTGGATTCTTTTAACAGAGAGATTGGACGATTGTTACCAAGTTGGTTACTTTAGATCACTTGAGTAAACAGCTAGGGAGGCCTTGTGTTTATATTAATGCAGCCTGAATGGGTGTGGCCATCTCTCACAGATTAGGATCTCTGGGTTTTGGTTTCTCAGTAACATCAGAAACTATTGCGGTCTCCACAGAGTTGGAAGCTTCAGTGGATGT
>NW_025203014.1:0-8137 GCF_004010195.1 Chiloscyllium plagiosum
GCAGAAGAATTAAAAACTCACCTCTCCCATCGTAGCTTGCCATTGTTGTTCCGGATGCAGAAAGTGTGGAAGCATTGAGCAGGAGGCGATCGGGAAGGTGAAGAAAAAAATTTAAAAACTCACCTCTAATGTCGGATCCCGCCCTTTTACTTTCAGAAGCAGAAAGTGCGAGAATATCGAGCAGGAGGCTGTCGGAGAGTTCACGACCTTACTTTTTTTGTGTTTGTATTAACTGGAACATTACTCGGGTCTTGTCTCCTACCCATCCGCCTCTCCATTTAAGAAAACTATGCGTTGGTTGGTAAAATGATAGGTGTTTTCTTTCGTGTTTCATTATTTACAGTGGTCTAGTGGGAGTGCAGAATAGTGTGAATCGCGGTTAGGGCAGTTGAATGTCCCGCCTGCAGTATGTCGAAATTACGGTTCAGCTCGAATGCTCGTGTTTACTTTATTTGTGGGAAATACGCCCATATTCAGCTCCTCGAGAACTGTGTTAGGGAACTGTAGGCGGAGATGGGTGAACTTGGTATCATTCGGGAGGCCGGATGTCTTATTGACAGGAGTTGCATGGAGGACGTTACTCCTTAGCCACGTGAATACGGTACATAGGTTGCCGTCAGCAGTAGGAAAGGGAACTCGTAGTTACTGCAGGGAACTCTTGTCGTGTTTCCACTCAGCAACAAGTATACCGCTTTGGATACTGTTGTGGGGACAGCTTACCCGGGATATGCAATGGAGCAGAGGACCCTTGCGCAGAGTCTGTCCAAGTTTCTCAGAAGGGAAGGGCGATGAGGAGCAGAGCCTTAGTCATTAGAGACTCCACAGTTGGGGGAAAGATAAGAGGCTTTATGGGAACCAGAGACAATAATGATTGCTGTGTTGCCTCCCAGGTGCCAGTGTTCATTAAGTCGTTCATCGTGTTTTTGTGATCCTTGAAGCGGAGTCGAAGCAGCCCCAAGTCGTGTTCCACATAGGCACCAACGATATAGGTAGGAAGAAAAATGGGGACAGAAAGCAGAAATTCCGGGAGCTTGAATGGCCGCTTAGAGTTATAACAGAGTTGTTATCTTTGAATTGTTGTTCATGCCACGAGCTAGCAAAGCGAGGAACTGGGAGAGTGGAGATGAACACGTGGTTACAGGGATGATGCAGGAGGGAAAGATTTGTGTTCTGGGATAAGAGGAGCTCTCTCTACGGAAGTTTGGACCTCTAAAAACTGAATGGTCTTTACCTGAACCAGAGGGTTACCAATATCCTAGGTGGAAAATTTGCAAATACTATTTGGGGGGCGGAGGGGTGTTAAACAAATGCGGCAGGGGAATGAGAACCTAAATGGTATTTCTAGTGTACGGAGGTACAGGGTACTCAGGTCATGGATAGGTTTGCAAGATCATGGAAGGACACCGGCAATCTGGGTTTTGATTTGAACTGCGTGTACTTCAAAGCTAGTAACATCCGGAAGAATGTGTGTGAACTTGCAGCATGGGTAACGACCTAGGATTTCGATGTTGTGGAAATTTCAGAGACATGGCTAGACGAGCGACAGGAATGGTTGTTTCAGATTCCGGAATTTATATGTTTCAGCAAGAACATAGATGATGGTAAAAGAGGAGGATAAATGGCATTCATAATCACGGGAATTGTTACAACAGCTGGAGAATGTTTGAGGACTGATCCACTGAGGTAATTTGAGCTGTGGTTAGAAACAGGAAAGGACCGGTCAGCCTGTTGCGAGTTTTATACACACCTCCGAATTGTTCCAGGGATGTAGCGGAAAGCATAGCAAAGATGATTCTCAATAGGAGAGAGAATATCAGGACAGTTGTTACGGGACTTTACCATCTCTAATATTGACTGGGAATACTATTATTCAAGTAGTTTGCGTTGGTCAATTTTTGTTCAATGCATACAGCAAGTAGACTGGCCAACAAAGGGAGATGCTATATTGGATTTGATACTGGCCCGCTGTTACATTTGGCAGTAGATGAGGACTTGGCGATAGTGACCATAATTCGGTTATGTTTACTTCAGTAACGCGCAGGGACAGGTATAAAGCACAGGGAACGAGGTATAATTGGGGGAAACGAATTATGGTTTGATTCGGCAAGATTTAGCACACATCGGAAGCGTGATGGTAATGCAGGGGATGGGCAGATTTGAAATGTAGAAATTATTTAAGGAACAGTACTGTGGGCCCTTGATAAGTATGCACCTATCAGGCAAGGAAGTCGAGAGAGTGTGAAATGGTTCACTAAAGATGCTGAACCTCTTGTCAAGAGGATGAATTAGGTTCATGTGAGGATGAAATATGCAGGCTCAGTTAAGGGGTATGCGAGTTATGCATTAGCCAGAAAATAACTAAACACATGGCTAAGAAGAGCCAATAGGAGCATGAAATGTTCTTGGCAGACAGGATGAAGGAAAATCCCAAGGCCTTTTATCGGTATATCGGGAAGAAAAGAATGATGAAGCTTAAGGCCAATCAATTAAGGCCAATCAATTAAGGCCAATCACCGGCGGGGGCGGTGTGGACTTGTTGGGCCGAAGGGCCTGTTTCCACACTGTAAATAATCTAATCTAATCTAATTTAGAAGTGGAGAGTTGAATGTGG
This sequence comes from Chiloscyllium plagiosum, assembly GCF_004010195.1. Taxonomy (NCBI): domain Eukaryota; kingdom Metazoa; phylum Chordata; class Chondrichthyes; order Orectolobiformes; family Hemiscylliidae; genus Chiloscyllium; species Chiloscyllium plagiosum. The sequence continues at coordinate 2,612 of NW_025203014.1, forward strand.
AATCTAAGTACATCAGGGAAGCGCTCAGTGAATACCTTTCGTCAGTGTTCATATTGGAAAAGGGCAAAATCAGTGAGAATAGGAAGATACAGACTACAAGACGAGATGGGATTCAGGTAGACAAAGAGGATGTTTCAGCGATTTTAGAAGATCTGAAAATGTGTAAGACCCATGTGCCAGATGGGACTTATTATCGGATTCTCTGCGAAGCAGTGGACATTTTTTCTCCGCCCTAATTACACTTGACTCTGAGACCATACGTCAAGACAATGACGAGTTAAGCCTATTGTTTGCAGGTCTGAAGTCAGACTAAGTGCAAAACACGGTAATCACGTTGTTATTTATCAAAGGCTATCAGTGAGTGATAAAAGAAATCTTACTGGTTTATTGTCGTCATTATAAAAAATTCTTTTCATTCCAATTTTTGTCAATCGAACTGATGTTCTATCATCAACTGTGATAGAATTTGAAACAATACCTTTCGAGTCATAATTTATGCCACTGAATTACACATCCAGTAACATTATTACTTTGATACAGAGTCCTGATTGTGAACAAACTGTTGAGGCAAGAGCAAGCTTCAGTTAAAAAAGTGTGATTGGAAGTGTGGCCAGAAGAGAACAGGAGCCATAAAATCTGATTTCATGAAGGGGTCGATGGTGACTAATTCAGCCACGAAATGAGACAAAGCAGGAGACTGGGGATATTAGAGAGTTGGGTGTGGGCACGTAGGATGATAAAGACAATTCCAGAGACATAAAACAGCTCAGGACAAAAGGGATTCCTTACATGTTTTTATGATTAAGGAATTTGAAATGCATTGAAAGGAAGTGGAGTTTGTGACTGAAGCTGAAGAAAACAGTTTGTGTATTTGCGAAATATAGACATTCAACATGACAATAACGTTTTCCATCGATTATAGAATTGACAGAGATATATTTTGCAGTAACACCAACAATAACGAGGATGGGATAATAACCGTCTGAATAATCATCAGCACAGCTTCTTGAACTCAATCGTGTTGAGAATGACCCTGCCACTGATACGATGGGTTAACAGGTTGAAGGAGGTTCCTTGTTAATAAAAGAAGAAAACCTCAAGTGCGACAGACAGGATTCATGGAGACTGTCATCAATCACAATAACTGAACGAACAGTTCTTTTTAACTCCTTTCACGACAACCTTTATAACTCACAACACTACTTAGTCTAGGTCGGATGTTGACGTACCTGAAAATTGGACTAATGACGCAACTTCAATCGCAAACTTAGAGGTGACAGAGAGAGATAATACTTCATCTTCACGATCCGAATTATTCGACTGTGTTTTGGCAGAGTAGGAAGTGCTGGGCTCGCAAGTCCGCCTGCATCAGTTCTCCAAACCTGCTTCATTTTTTAAATTGATACACAACTTCAAAATTTATCTTACTACCACTGGTTTTGACTTAGGCCATTCTTGAGAGCCTGCTACTGTGGCGTAGGCGTTGTGGGCGTGGTCTATTCGTTGTGCGCATTGTGGCCCGTCCGGGTACTGTGGAGTGGTGGTCTGTTTCGGTGGAGCTTTTGTCAAGCTCTCACAGAATCAGTATTTATCGTATAACCTTTGGCCACTGATTGCTGCGGTCTTCAGCAAGGTTGAAAGGCAGTAAATCTCTCCCAGCTGCTTTATTCTCTCTCGGTGATTTCTCTCAAAATTGTCTTTTGATGTTCTTTCCTCCTGGATTGGAGAACTGCATGTGAGACCATCTATTTTCTGAATTTGATTTGTGACAAAAGTGTCTTCGTGGTATGTTGCCACATTAGAGCAGTAAGTGTTCAGTAGTTAAATAGCATTTTATACTGTTAGGTTTTCTAATATAATTAGGTTATTCCAGGTTTTCTTACCTTTGCCTTTTTTGATCCATAATGATAGCTCATTATTGCTTAATTTCGAATACTTTGACGAAGCGAATTGGGCATGAAACGGAGCAGCACAGTGGAACAGGGGTTAGCATTGCTGCCTTACAGTGTCAGAGACCCGGGTTCAATTCCCGCCACGGGCGACTGACTGTGTGGAGTTTTCACGTTCTCCCCGTGTTTGCGTGGATTTCCTCCTGCAGTCAAAAATGTGCAGGTTCAGTGAATTGGCCATGCTAAATTGCCCGTAATGTTAGGTGTAGGGGAATGGGTCTGGTTGAGCCGTGGGTCGGTGCTGACTTGTTGGGCCGAAGGGCCTGTTTCCACACTGTAAGTAATCTAAGAAAATCGCTCATTTACCTTTAAAATACGAAAACGTTCGGGTTGTGGTTGCCTTTTTCATGTATTTTGTGAAAGTCTGCTTTGTACATAACAAAACGAATAGATATTCACGTTTTAATTAGATAAGTACTGAATGGACAACATGTTGCTGAAATACAGTGTTTTACAGCGGAATGGGACGAGGTGGAGGAGTGATAGTTATATCAGGAGTTACGTCGGATACACAATTCACCTCACACATCCAGCCAAGACACTTACATGCTCAGCTTGTAGCACTGTGCGGACTCGGCACAGTACAATGCAACCCTCTTTCCAGGATCGAACTTTCTGTCGGGATCACCAGCCCACGAGATATCTGTCCAATATGGAGAGCAGAACAGACCACACCAGTGCATTGAATTTTCTCGCTGGACGAAATAGTCTGTCTTTAGATTGCGGTCTTTAGATTGGGTCCCGTGCAGCCAGGAGACTTGGCGCAGTGTGGTCTGGAGACAAGACCCATTGCAGTCTGCAGAGACGGCTAAGTACGATTTGGTGAATGGGCCTGCTGTTGCCTGGAAACTGACCCCAGCACAGTCTGCAGATTGAGCTCGGCGCCGTCTGGTGACTGGGGCTGATGCCATCTGGAGACTAGGCCAGTTGCAGCCTCGAGACTGGGCCCGGTATGGTCTGGAGACTGGGCCCAGTGTGATCTGGAGATGAGGCCCGATGCCGTGTGGAGATGCCGTGTGTGCCTGACATGGTCTGTATCCGAGGACCAGCACAGTCTTGAGACTGGGTCTGGTGAGAATCGGAGCCTCAGCTGGATATGGTCTTGAGACGAGGCCTGGTGCTGTCTAGAGTTGGGGCCCAGTGTGGTCTGGAGATTGTCCCCAGTGAGGTCTGGAGACTTGGCTCAGCACAGTCAAGATACTGGACCGAGTGTGGTCTGGAGACTGGTCCCCGTGCGGTACTGAAACTGGGCAGGTGTAGTCTGGTGACTGGGCCAGTGTGGTATGGAGATTTGCACAGCACAGTCTGGAGTCTGGGCCCAGCGCAGTCGGGAGTTTGGGTCTAACATGGGCTGGTGTTTGGGCCTGATGTGGTCTGGAGACTAGATCCTTCTATGGTCTCTGAAACGTCCAAATACGTGACTCATTTGTATCAAACTGCCTCGAGGTTTAAAAGGATAAACAGGCAGAATACTCGGCACCACCATCGGTATTGGAAAAGGAAATTGGAAACAGCGTTCTTCTGCAGAGACATCCTTCAGAACATCTGAGAGCTTGTGACAAGATTTACAGACCTCTCCCACACACTGCACCAAAAGTCGGGAAAGGAGTAGGCCATTGAACACGTTGCGCCGCCCTAATCCAGCTCATCACCGAACATCTCATTAATGCTCCTCTCCAACATTGTGTACACTGTGTACAACTTGATTAATCGTCGGGAAATATAAAATATGAATTGCAATACCCCGTTCGATTTATCCATTTTGCTGCCCCATTCGATATGCAGGCTGTTCTCATAAAAAGGACGTTTACTAAATACAATTTTATCGTAACGCAATGAGTGAATTGCGAACCTTTCTTTTATTAAGCGAGCTCCCATTCACTGTTACACAAATCCATGCCGGGCACCAGCTCCACCGCAAAACCCAAGCTCAGGATCATCCATCTGCAATATGTATACAGTGTGTTCAGCTAAAACAAGAATGCCATCAGCTTCCAGCCTTGAGACTGAGCCTGAAACTGCAAAATGCAGTTTAGAAGGTATATTATTTCAAACCAGCTGGAGAACCTTTGGAATAACTGGAATTCTGCTTTGGCTTCACGTGGGGAATCGTCCCACGCACTTTCTAGTGCAGAGTTTCGTGAAAGCTGCAGTGCTGGAGGCAGTGATTGTCGTGTTAAAGGGTTATATTTACTGTAGTGTTACATTACAATATGATGTTTAAAGATTTTCTTAGAATGTGCTATTGTGTGTGTTCGACTTCCTTTATTTTTTGGATTTTACTAATATTTTTGACTGTTCACCATGTCGTTTGTTTTTCTTTCATCGACCCCACTGCTTATGTGCACAGTTTTCTACATACAGTATTCACAGAAACGCAGCTAACGCGTTATTGGAGAATTATTTGCAATGTGGTTGATCCTCTGTCCCCACAGTATTCTCTTGCTGTCTTCCGATACCTTTGGTATCTATAAATCCTTAAATTTATTCCGTGCTTCACTTCCACAGCTCATATTGCAGAGATTTCTCCAGGTTAACCAATCTCTGAGTGCAGACATTTATGCTCATCTTAATGCAGAACAGCCTGTCTGTATCTAATACTGTGGTACCCTGTTTTAGACGTCCCAACTGGTGGATTTATCGTACCTGCGTCCAATCTGTCTCGCCCTGTCAGAGTTTTGTATATTTCACTGAGAACCCCACTCATTATCCTGGCCCAGTCGGCTCATCTTAATGCAGAACAGCCTGTCTGTATCTAATACCGTGGTACCCTGTTTTAGACGTCCCAACTAGTGGATTTATCGTACCTGCGTCCAATCTGTCTCGCCCTGTCAGAGTTTTGTATATTTCACTGAGAACCCCACTCATTATCCTGGCCCAGTCGACCCACACTCTGCTCACAAAACAAGCCTGTGATCCCAGTGATCAGTCTGGTTATCCTTTGGTGCACTCCCTCGATTTCATTTTTCCCCTTTATTAGGTAAGGAGATCAAAACTCCACACAATGCTGCACTCTGTTCGAGATGAGGTGTGGTAACACACCCTTAGTCCTGCACTCATGTCCCCCGATATGAATATCAACACATCATTTAGCTTACTAACTGCTTTCTGTTTCTGCAATATTGCTTTCAGGGACAGGTGTAAAAGGAGATCCAGACCCTTTTCAGTGTTGCAGCTCGGCACTTCGTGGATCTACGTACACTGGTCAGAATGTTGACCATTCTCAATATTGACTTCTATCTTCAGAACCCACCTCCCTGCATGGATCTAGGTGGTCTGTGCCTAAACAAAGAAATAAAGAAACGTAAATCCCTTTAAAGATCAGCATTTTGCAAGCCATCGTGTTCAAATGATAGGCACCGAGGTGCATATCGTCACATCTATCCACATTGCGCTTTATCTGCCACGTATTTGCCCAATTATTCCACTTGTCTCAATCACTTGGAGCTCCTTTACATCCTTCTCACCCACTCACAATCCAACATCATCTAACTCTTCAGCAGACATGGAAATGTTGCGTTTTATTCCCTCAACCAAACATTTCCTGTGCATTTGGAAAAGGTGGAGCCCGAGCCCC
>NW_025203015.1:0-826 GCF_004010195.1 Chiloscyllium plagiosum
ACCCTAACCTGCACATCCCTGAACACTCTGGGTTGTTTAGCATGGTCAATCCACCCTAACCTGCACATCCCTGAACACGATGGGTAATTTACCATGGCCATTCCACCCTAACCTACACATCCCTGGACACTATGGGGTAATTTAGCATGGCCAATCCACCCTAACCTGCACATCCCTGAATATTATGGGGTAATTTAGCATGGCCAGTTCACCCTAACCTGCACATCCCTGAGCACTATGGGGTAATTTAGCATGGCCAATCCACCCTAACCTGCATATCCCTGAACACTATGGGGAATTTAGCATGGCCAATCCTCCCTAACCTACACATCCCTGAACACTATGGGGTAATTTTGCATGGCCAATCCACCCAAACCTACACATCCCTGAACGCTATGGGGTAATTTCATCTCTCTGTCTCCAGGTCACCTTGTTGGAAGCAAGTGGTCACATTGGAGGTTGGCTGCAAACAACACGGAGCCAGGATGGGGCCATATTCGAGCATGGACCGAGAGGGGCCAGGCCTGCTGGCAACGTGGGAAAGAACACACTCCAATTGGTGAGGGAACACGAGTTCCGGGAGAGGTTTACATATTCAGTAACAAATACCCCAGGAGTGAGGGGTTCAGGGTGGGTTATATACAGAATAACAGATACCCCGGGAGTCAGTTACAGACTGGAATCTAATCGAGGGGTTCAGGGTGGGTTATATACAGAATAACAGATACCCCGGGAGTGAGTTACAGACTGGAATCTAATCGAGGGGTTCAGGGTGGGTTATATACAGAATAACAGATACCCCGGGAGTCAGTTACAGACTGGAATC
>NW_025203015.1:1695-3094 GCF_004010195.1 Chiloscyllium plagiosum
ATACAGAATAACAGATACCCCGGGAGTGAGTGTGACATTGTTTTCATTTTAAAAAGGTTACTCGATCCTTATTTTATTTCCAATGGGGGTTGTAAGGGCAGAGGTGCCGATATGTCCACATTAACAATGGCGGGGAGGTGCTCAGTTCAGATTTATTCCAGTTTGGTTCGAACTGTAACAGTGAGCAGCTGCTGCAGTCCAGAGAAAGGTTCCATGCTTCAGCAGATGATTCCTGACTGGCCTTCTCTCTGAAATCTCTCCTGCCCGTTAGAACCCGAGTTTGAATTTGCCTTTCTCCAAGGGGTGTGTTTCTGGGATGTTGTGGGAATTGGATCAGCTCCTGAGTGAAGTGGCTGTTTCGAGACGGTTGGGTTTTCAAAGAGTTAAAGTGATTTTAAATTCTGTTTTGTTCATATTTCAACTGTAGTGTTTAAATAAATTCGGTTTAGCTGAAAGCTGAGTGGTTCTACCAGCTCCATCACCCCGGGAATATCGCCTTCACTGCTGTCTTTAAAATCAGAAAACATTAGGGTCTAGGCTGCCTTCTTAAAACATGTTGGCCTGGTCCATAACAACAAATTGGGGGCTCTTGCCGGGATTTGTTCTGTCGTTCCCAATTGGGATTCGAGTTGTTGGACTCAAAGGAGGCGAGTGGTAGCTGTTAGTGTCTTTTGTTCGAGGTGTTGGATTCGGTTGGTTTAAACATTGCTTGGGCTAGTAATTGCTGCTTCTGTCGCTGAGGGTTTACTGGGGGCAGAATAAGACTTTGGACGATTTACAAAAGGGGAGCCAAGGCGAAGCTGCTGGCATTGGCAGACAAGCTAAGTTTGGAGTTAGGAAAGGGAGAGACAAATACAGGAATAGATCGGCCCCTCAATATGCAGGGATCGCCATCACAAGGTTTAGCATTGGCCAAAATCCAATTGAATTAGCAGCAAGAGAAAAAGAAATGAAACAATGCGAATGACGATTAAAAGCCGAGGGAAAAAGAAACAGAACAAATCGCCCGAGCAGGACGGAATCACTTCAGCAGAACAAGGAGAGGAAGGTCCTAGCAGGAGAGAGAGAGTTTGAACTTCAGGAAGCAGCACTTCGGCTGGGGAGTTCGCTCCAAAAGGATGGAGGAGTTCAAAAATTCACTTCCCGAGGTCGTGAGAACTCGTGTGGAAGATCTGAGAGTTAAAACGGCAAGATAGATCGTGAAGGCGGCGTTTGGTATGCTTTCCTTTATTGGTCAGAGTATTGAGTACAGGAGTTCGGAGGTCATGTTGCGGCTGTACAGGACATTGGTTAGGCCACTGTTGGAATATTGCGTGCAATTCTGGTCTCCTTCCTATCGGAAAGATGTTGGGAAACCTGAAAGGGTTCAGAAAAGATTTACAAGGATGTTGCCAGAGTT
>NW_025203015.1:3303-4974 GCF_004010195.1 Chiloscyllium plagiosum
TATGAATAGGAAGGGTTTGGAGGGATATGGGCCGGGTGCGGGCAGGTGGGACTAGATTGGGTTGGGATAGCTGGTCGGCATGGAGACGGGTTGGACCGAAGGGTCTGTTTCCGTGCTGCACATCTCTATGACTGTGTTAGCAGCTGAAGTGGCTGATGGGTATGAGTTGGTTCGTGAATCAATGCTTGGCTTCCAACCTCAATTTCAACCCGCATGAGGGATAGAGAAAGGGGGATTGGGAAATCCTCACACGGTAAGGGAAACGTTGATCTCGATGAAGACCGTAAGGATGACTTGCCACAGGGTAAAAAGGGGGAAATGCTGCGGTATTTACGCTGCAGAAAAGTAGGTCACGTGAAATCACACTGTTGGTGGGTTAGGAAAAACACTGGGAAGCCAGAAAACAGGATAAGCCAGTGAATTCTGTTGGAGTGGTAACGGAAAACACAGTGGAGGCTAAAAGGCTGCACCAGGATGTCCAAGCTGGTTGGAGGTTGGTTAAGGAGGAAGTGCCAGGTTTTCTGAAACCACGAAGGTCAAGCCTACTCGCATAGGCCAGGAGCAGCAGGTCCAGAGGTTACAATGTTAAGAGACACAGAATGCTCTCAATCTGTGATGTTGAGAGAGAAGAGCTACTGCCAGAGGCTGTGCTAGTCCGTGGAATTCATGGTGAGACCAGAAGTGCTGGATTGTGCAGAGTGAGGTTAGAGCGAAGAGTGGAGAGATGGTGGTAGGACTACTCGGGAGAACTCTTAGCTCCAGGAACACAGCTTGTCCTTGCTAACGATACAGCGGGGTCACAGCAGAAGGTGCTGCTTACTGCAGTCGATAAAGCCAGGCAACTGAGGTGTTTTACAGGAAGCATATCCTGGGACGTTTCCCGACTCTGGGTAACGAGGTCACAAAGTCACCGGTTGGAACAGGAGGAGAAATCAAAGATTACAGATAAGGAGGTTGGAGTTGAGTTATCGGAGGCCACGCTTGATCAAATCGTTGAGACAAGACAGGATGGGGTGAATGGATCACTAAAATTAATAAAGAAGAAATGGGTGAGTCAGGACTCAGACACCACATCTTTGAATTACGTGTCAAATTTTCGGGAACGGTTGAGTGGGGGAGTTGGCGAGACAGCATTTAAAAATATCACAGCGTACGATGAAAACGGAAGCAAACAAGAAATCAAAAGCTTGCAAATTTGCTAACGGAGACAAAGTGTTAGCGTTACTTCCTGTGGTAGGTGAACCTTTCAAAGCAATGTTTAGTGAATCTTTTCAAGTGGAAGGGGAGATCGAGTGAGGTGAACTATTTGTTAAGGACTCCAGACACAAAGAAATCTGTGTGTGTGCCATGTGAATATGCACAATGTATTTTGATAGTCATTGAGTACGACAGCAAGGAAACAGACCCTTCGGCCCAACCAGTCCATGCTGAACATAATTCCAAACTAAACTGGACCCGCCTGCCTGCTCCTGGCCCACATCCCTTTCCTGTTCATGTTCTTATCCAAATGTCATAAAGTCACAGAGATGTCCAGCACGGAAACAGACCCTTCGGCCCAACCCGTCCATGCCGACCAGATATCCCAACCCAATCTAGTCCCACCTGCCAGCACCCGGCCCATATCCCTCCAAACCCTTCCTATTCATATACCCATCCAGATGCCTCTTAAAT
>NW_025203015.1:5535-8137 GCF_004010195.1 Chiloscyllium plagiosum
ATAGGAAGGGTTTGGAGGGATATGGGCCGGGTGCTGGCAGGTGGGACTAGATTGGGTTGGGATATTTGGTCGACATGGACGGGTTGGGCCGAAGGGTCTGTTTCCGTGCTGTACATCTCTATGAATCGAAGTCACGTTCCTGGTCCATGTTATCAGACATGAACAGATGGACCCACGGAATGTGACTGCAAAAGTGATTGGGGAGTTTCCCACACCATCGCCGAAGAGAGCAGTACTGCAGTTCCAAGGATTGGGCAGTGTTTCGGCAGTGTGGCCGCACTGAATTACTGAAGAAAAGCAGGAGGTTCCAGTGGATAGCAGACTGTCAGAAGGCATGTGACAGCCTGAACGCTGTGTTAACCGCTGCCCCCGGTGTTAGCCGCGCCTGATTACACAAAGCCACTCGAGGTGGCTATCGATGCGAGTGATGGGGGTGTCGCTGCTGTGCCCTGACAGGAGGACAACGAGAAGATAGAAAAGGCCTCCAGGAAGTTGAACATTCAGCAGTGGAAATATTCGACAGTTGGGAAGGAAACCTTGAGCCTGGTGTTGGTGTTACAAGATTTCAACACGACTGTCACCAGGAACGTGTCTGAGACAATTGTCTTTGTTGAACACACATTTTAAAGTGAATTGGAGAAATTTAAGGACAACAATCCCAGACCGTTTCGAGGGAGCTTAGCATATCGCAGCCATTCAATTTAACAAACGCGCAAGTAGCAGGATGAGGATATGGCATTTAGAACACGGAATATTCCGGCGCAGTACAGGCCCTTCGGCCCTCGATGTTGCGCCGACCAGTGGAACCAATCTGAAGCCCATCTGACCTACACTATTCCATTCCTGTCCATATGTCTATCCAATGCCCATTTAAATGCCCTGAAGGTTGGCGAGTTCACTCCTGTTGCAGGCAGTGTGTTCCACGCCCCTCCTGCTCTCTGAGTAAAGACACTACCTCTGACATCAGTCCTATGTCGATCACCCCTCAGTCTAAAGCTACGTCCCCTCGTGCTCGCCATCACCATCCGAGGAAAAAGGCTCTCCCTGTCCACCCTGTCTAACCCTCTGATTATCTTGCCGATGTGTTGTGGAAACTTGGATGAAAACACAAAGGCATTTCGAGGCGGGAGTGAACGGCCTGAAATAGAATCTGCTAGTGCATGTTTCCATAGTTACAGTCAATTCGTGTGTGTAACAGAGCAAGCCGAAGGAGTTTAAAATGAAGCCATCTGTGTATACTGATGGCTCTTTATTTTTTTAAGGGGGTGGTGTGATGATTCTGTCATCGAGGAAGGTTATTTGATCCTTATTTTTTTTCCAATGGGGGTTGTAAGGGCAGAGGTGCCGATATGTCCACATTAACAATGGCAGAGCGGTGCTCAGTTCAGATTTATTCCAGTTTGGTTCGAGCTGTAACAGTGAGCAGCTGCTGCAGTCCAGAGAAAGGTTCCATGCTTCAGCAGATGATTCCTGACTGGCCTTCTCTCTGAAATCTCTCCTGCCCGTTAGAACCCGAGTTTGAATTTGCCTTTCTCCAAGGGGTGTGTTTCTGGGATGTTGTGGGACTTGGAACAGCTCCTGAGTGAAGTGGCTCTATCAAGTCGGTTGGGTTTTCAAATCGTTAAAGTGATTTTAAATTCTGTTTTGTTCATATTTCAACTGTAGTGTTTAAATAAATTCGGTTTAGCTTAAAGCTGAGTGGTTTGACCAGCTCTATCACCCCGGGAATATCGCCTTCACTGCTGTCTTTAAAATCAGAAAATGTTAGGGTCTAGGGAGGGGGTCTGGCCTGGAACATGACATGACTTAAGACTGGAATCTAATCGAGGGGTTCATGGTGGGTTATATACAGAATAACAGATACCCCGGGAGGGAGTTACAGACTGGAATCTAATCGAGGGGTTCATGGTGGGTTATATACAGAATAACAGATACCCCGGGAGAGAGTTACAGACGGGAATCTAATCGTGGGGTTCAGGGTGGGTTATATACAGAATAACAGATACCCCGGGAGTGAGATACAGACGGGAATCTAATCGAGGGGTTCAGGATGGGTTATATACAGAATAACAGATACCCGGGAGTGAGTTACAGACTGGAATCTAATCGGGGGGTTCAGGGTGGGTTATGTACAGAATAACAGATACCCCAGGAGTGAGATACAGACGGGAATCTAATCAAGGGGTCAGGGTGGGTTATATACCGAATAACAGATACCCCAGGAGTGAGATACAGACGGGAATCTAATCGAGGGGTTCAGGGTGGGTTATATACAGAATAACAGATAACCCGGGAGGGAGTTACAGACTGGAATCTAATCGAGGGGTTCAGGAAGGGTTATATACAGAATAACAGATACCCCGGGAGGGAGTTACAGACTGGAATCTAATTCCTTTCCTTCTCTAGGTGTCGGAGCTGGGTTTGGATAGTGACGTTCTTCCTGTGACCTACAATCACGTTGCTTCCAAGAACCGATACCTGTTCGTTGGGGGGAAGCTGTGCAAATTACCGTCCGGCTTGAGGTGAGTCACTGGCGGGCGGAGGTCCAAAGGTGCCATTGTCCCAACATCCACCCACCCAGCTTCACCCTGACCCCCGTATC
>NW_025203016.1:0-1978 GCF_004010195.1 Chiloscyllium plagiosum
TCTCCATTGACAGTAAAATGTCTGACTCTTGACAAAGAGCTGGCTGATTGAATTGGACAGATCCGGAGAAAGGATTTAGTTTGTAAACATCGAGGACATGGAATAGCAGAAATATAAGCTATCCGACAGAATACAGGGTGATATAGGGATTGTTCATGACTGACTTGTAGATCCAGGTTCATGTCTTGCATGCCACAGAGATATGCCACAATATGTCCAAGGCAGTTTGTGAATAAATAATTTTAAGGGCCCAACTGTCACTGGGCCTGAAGCCCTGGATTCGAATCTCACCTGCTCCCAAGCATGAATCATAATATAAGTGAACAGGTTGATGTAAATAACTAAGCTGTGTTTCCCATCTGATCCATATATGCCCCATTTGAAATTAGGGGCTTTTGTGGTACCATGGCTATTCGGTACCAGAATGCGTGGATTAAAGTCCCATCTGCTCCAGAGATGTATTTTAGCATCTCCGGATGGTTCATATGGAAAAGGGATACATTTTTTTTCCGTGAGCTGAGAGGTGCTTGGGTTTCCAAGTCATTGGCTAGCTAACTACTGGTGTAAATGGAAGAAAAATGAACACACACTAAATTTCATGCCTCTTTTTCCCCAGGTACTTATTTCTTTTTCTGTAATATACATGAACTATCTATCTGTGTTCCTGAGATCGTGCCCACCACCGCCCCTGCTGCTCCATTTTCCAATATTTTGGGTGTTTGAGGCATTGCATACAAGCATTGCAAAGAGCAATTCGCAAATTTGCTATTATTCAATCGCTGTACTCACTGTTTTTGCCTTTACCTGTAATTTTCGGGTTTTATGTATCAGATTTTTCTTTTGTTCAGTAATTTATGCACATATTTCTGAACAACGCTGCCTTTGCATTTGAAGTGAGCTTTGCAAAGTGATAGAAGTTCCTTTGATTGACAGCTCGCTCTCGCCCGGGAGCAAGCCAGCAAACACGTGACTCGCTTTTCTCATCGTGGCTGTGAACCGTGGAGACACTGTGAACGCTGCCTTGTTTGTAAATAAAAATCACATAATCCGACGTTAAAGTCCGTCCTTTTGGATGATAATCTGGTGTTGAGTGATTTTTGATTTGTCCATCCCCGTCCAACACTGGCACCTCCACATCATTGTTACTGAGCGGCAATACGTGATCAGGAGACAAGCTTCCGGGCATGGAATTATAAAGTTGGCAACATTTTCTGAGTCGTCGCTGAGTCCTCCAGAGAGAGGTGCTGCCTGACAACCGAGGAACGGACTGGGCCGCAACGCTTTCTCATTGTCTCTGTTTCCGCTTGGATTCCCACTGAATGCTCCTGTTTCCTTCCACAGTCCAAATATGCGTAGTTTAAGGCAGACTGGCCATACGAAGTTGCTCCATAATATCTAGGGATGTGCAGGCTCGGGTAATTAGCCATGGGAAATGTGGCTTCAAACGGTAGGGTTTGGGGAACGGATAGGTCTGGGTAGGATGCTCTTCTGAGGTTCTGTGCAGATTCGATGCGCAGAATGGTCTCTTTCTGCTCCCAAAGGATTCTGTAATTCTGGACCTGGCGTGGTGAGGGTGCACCGGTCGTTGTGACGTCACAATAGCTGAGGGTGAGGCCGTAGATTTCCTATAGTAGAAAGATAAGCTATTCATCACATTCAGTTTGCACTGACACGGCAGGCAGGAGGACATCCAGACCAAAGCCAATGGAGATTATCCTTTTCCACGATTCAATGGGATCAGTGCTGATCATCGATCCAGATCTGTCCATCTCCATTAGCTGCATATTACTCAACCATTTGGCTGGCAAACATCTTTCAAGGGTGTTGAGGAAAGAACACTTGTCCAGAAACATGAAATCTGATTTCTCTCCACAGATTCTGCTCGAACTGCTGAACTTTTAAGACATTCTTTTTTTGTTTGGTTCTGGATTATAACATCTGCAGTTCGTTTTATTTAAACATTTTTCAATGTCAGAAG
>NW_025203016.1:2059-8138 GCF_004010195.1 Chiloscyllium plagiosum
AATTAACTATGGGCCAAGTACAGAAAATGTTGGGGAAACTCCGCAGATGGGTTGAGCATCCTGTTGAGTTTCCGGGAATTTCTACTGCGTCTGATGAGCTAGCTCAGCTGAGTCATTGTCTCTCTTTTGCTTTTCCTGCCAGTCAGACAGGCAGTGTATTGGATCTTAAAAATGCACTGAATCAGAGGGTGATGCAGATGGAGGTAAGTTGGCGAATCATGTACTTGGAGAAAGTGAGGTCTATGGATGCCGGAGACCAGAATTGAAAAATGTGATGCTGGAAAAACTCAGCAGGCCAGGCCATAAGCCCGAAACGTCGATTCTCCTGCTCCTCGGTTGCTGCCTGGCCTGCTGTGTTTTTCCAGCATCATGTACTTTAACGGGCTTTCTGAATGAGTATTTTAAAAAGGTGTGGAGAGAGATTGGTCAACTTAGTACTGCAGTGCTGGACGAATAGGATATAGCAGAGTCTTCAAGTACAGAATTAATTGGGCAACACATGAGGGGAAAGAAATATTACAAAGAGGAACAGCATCGGTGTGGACCTTCAAATCTGTAGTCAGCATCACGAAGGTGTGGACAGGATGAGGAGCCTATGCTAGGCAGTCAGAGACAGAGTTCATCAGATGAGCAGTAGGACTGTATTAAACATAGGATGGAGGTGGAAAGTGTCAGGAAACGTACTAAATAAAAATCTGAGTGTGGAAGTCCTCATCCAGACAGTGAGTGCATCGGACGTAGCAGCCTCATGCAAACATGAACATGAACAGAGACAACAAAACTTCTGAAATTAAGTTATGAGTTTTGAGGTGCAGACTGAGCCAATTGGAAGAATTGTCAGCACAATAAGGCTCATCTGAATTCGAACAGAAGGATGCAAATCAAGTTAGCCACAAATGGTGAGCTGATTGTTCGGTCACTTTGTTTTGTTTCCCGACATTATTGTTGGAATGGAGAAGGCGAGATTTGTGTGTGATTTCTTTTCAATGCTTAAAATATTTCCCTCGTTCTTTTATATTTATGGGAAGATTATATTGACGATAATAGGGAAGTTCAGGACTGTTCGTTGCATGATCTGTAGAGTTTGAGACGTCTTGAATGTGTTTGGAATTCCGGATGAACAAATCTACAGAATTTCCTCTCGCTTTCAAAGTTAGCGCTTCCACGAAAGTGATGGGTGGAGGGAAATCCATGAATTGCACGTTATTTTCTTTCTGAATGATCACCCGGCGAATTATGAAAGTGTGTTCAGAGAAGGAATAGTTCATCACCAGTCAGAATAAGCAGTAATCTGGAAAGATCTATGGCGTATCACAATCAACAAAGTTTTGCTGTCGTCGAAATCACTGACAGTGAGAGTTCCACTGGGTAGTTTGGCCAGTGCGTATTTGTACTGGAGAAACTGATAAAGACTAATAGAGGAAGGGCCACAACAGTGTGCAGGACATTCTATTGTTTAGTTTTGTAAACTTGACAAAAATGTGGTGTGTTATTGTAATGGGGCCAAGGTCAAGGATGTCAACGAACAGCTCGAAAGCATCCTGATTGGGCAGCACAAACAGTCAGATATTTGGATTCATAAAGATACCAAGACAAAGATAGAAAGAGGATGATGCACTGTATTAAAAAATTTTCAACTAGATTGAATAATGTTGCCTCATTGTTGTACTCTCCGGATTGCACAATGCAAAACTTACCAATGGTTATTTGAATGGGCAAATAGGTTAAACGAATGAGTACCTGAAGAGCTGATGTAAGATAAAAGGTATTTCGCATTCTGGATTACTGAGTCTGTGGTTGGGAAGATGGAATGTGCACTAACCTGGTACACTGCAACAAAACCGGCAGGAGACCAAATAGATGCTGTTGTTGTTCCTGAAAGTTGCGGGGGAAGGGGAGAGTTCCTGACACTATTGGTGCTACAATTATAAAATAATTTGAAGGAGAGATGGGATCCAGAAGTAGACGTACAATTGAGGGTGATGGAGTGTCAAAAATAGAAGAGAAATAATTCTTAAGGCAGAGGTTAAGGCACAATCGAGCATGGTGAAACTGAAGGACATTTAATTTCAATGAATGGATGATGGTTAAATTACGTATGTTGAGTAACACGTCACATTATGATATAGGAGCTAATGGTTGAGGGTGGAACAGGACAATATTGCAGATTATAGAGGCTTGTGGACTGGCGGGGTCCAGAAAAAAAAATACTAATGGAATAACAGACTACAATGAAAAAAGACACCGAGGATGAAGATTAAACTTGTTCTCGTAGAATGCTGGAGCAAGTTGGATGTGTGAAATGTCCTGCTTCGCCTCAGACAGTTCACACTCTTCAATAGTGTAGCCACTGAAGTCTGTAGCAAAGCCTCTCACTGCTTCCACTCTCAGTGTCTTTCTGCACCATTTACTTGAATTAATTTTCTTGCCGTTCTGATTCCCAATGCAAATGTAGTTATATGGAACATGGTTTTTTCACGCAACATTATCCTGCACAAAGATAAGGATGTTAAATTTCCTGTGCTTGTAGATCTTACTTTGAAGTTTGCAGCTTGTGTTTACAACTAGAATGTGTCTTTCAGATCTATTGTCCAGCAAATATATTTCAACACAATTTAAGCATCGATGATATTCTTGAGCACGACTATGGGTTCTCCATTGTTGTTGTTTCATTTGTGAATCTGTGAAATCCTTTGCTATGCAGCAAGTGCACGCGGAATCTTCATGAGTCCAGAGATCATTTCCTGCACTGGACTCTCATAGATACAAAATCTTATTAGAAGTATTAATTACCAAGACAAAACCCATGTTATCCGATAGTTGGAAATCTCATGGTCCACACTTGTGCGAGAGAAAGCATATTTTTCTCCGTTTGGTTGAAAAGAGCGAGCATGCGTAAAACACTGATAATGTGTCAATTAACTATTTCAGTATTTTTGGCAACTTGGTGCGTCCATATCAGTGGTGCAGATGGTCGCCTGGGTGTCCTGCTTTTGTAGAAGATGCAACATTTCTTTATCACGAAGTAGTGCATTCAGGTCAACATCGAAGACTCCTCAATGAGCCAAACTGTTCAGACTCTATTGTACCAACAAAACAAGCCCACTGGAGGAATGTGTGACTTTCGGACACTGGAAGCAATTTTTTTCTGAGCAGTCTAATGGCCTCAGTTGATTAAAGAACGCCATTAATTTTAACCTACTGTCCATACGATATCATTGCGTTGTTGCATTATAAGGGTTGCCGTGGAGATTTACCAGGATGTTGCCAGTTGACAGAGCAGTGTAAAGCCAACAGTGAAGGTTCAATTCCCATCACAGGTTTGAGATTAAATGAAGGAGTTTCCTTCACAACCTCCTCCCTCACCAGAAGTCCAGTGGCCCTCAGGTTGAATCACCACATTCCCTTCTCTCTCTATTGAGAGTGCAGACCCTGTGGTCTGGTAAGACTATGGCGTCACACAACAGTTTTTTTGGAGCATTTCAGATACGTCGAGAGGTTGGATAGCTTGAATTTATTTTAGCGACTTAGAGTTAGGAACGGGGCGCATAACTGAAGTGTATATGAATATGAGTGGAGTGCACAGGGTGGATAGCACTCAGCTATTATCATTTGAAGAGTCACGAACACAGGGCTATGATATAAAAATAAGAGCTCGGAGAATTTGATCCTTTTTTTCCTCAATTAGTGAAATTGAAGAATGCACTCTCCGGATGGCAGTAGAAGTGGCACTCTCTCAAACTTAAAAGGCAACGTAATGTCCATTTGAACTGTTATAATACCAAATGCCACAGACCAATTTCTTGGAAGTTACATTCGTGTCGGTCGATTGACACAGAGTCGGTGGCTGAAAGGCATTTTCATGTGTATGATTCTATGAACACATTCCCTTACTTCGGAGGCTGTGTTTCAGTTATACAGAGCATTGATGAGACTGTAGCTGAAGTGCTTTGTGTAGTATCATTCACTGTACTTGCAGTAGAATGGTAAAACTTCGGAAGCAGTACACACAACGTCATCTGGAGTCTGGGATGAACAGATTGCCTTCTGAGGAAAAGGTAGACAGGTGAGATCCATAGGTTCTGGGATTTAGACGGCTCACAGATGAATTAATTGAAACAAATAACAGTCTGAGAGGGGTCAGCTATTTGTAAGATGGAAGCGTGTTTCCACTTGTGGTAGAATCCAGAACTTGTGGAAATCATTTTAAAACAAGGTGTCCCCAATCTAAAACAGAGATGAGGGAACATTTTATCTTTCCTGCAGATATTTGTCATTATTTCTAATTCCATTTCTCGGTAGGTAGTGCGTGAGAATTCCTAAATATTTTTAAAGGCTGATTTAGGTATTCTTGATTACTAAGGGTGTGGCAAATTATTGATAACGATGTAGAGTCAAGATTAAAATCAGATCAATCATGGATTTATTGAATGTTGGAACAATTTGAAAATGCCAAGAGATATATTCTTGTCCCATCTTAATATGGTCACATGAACAGGAAGAAGTAATGCTGTTTCATCAGTAAGTGTAAATAGTGTCATTCTGCGTAGGCAATGCAGTGTCCCTTGAGGACTTTCGTTTCATTATAAAGAGCATCTTTTACTTGTGTTTTGCAATGCAATTTTATTCGGGGCAGCGTCTCCAGAACAAAGAGGCATCTGCGAAGGAGGGAGAGTGTGACTGAGAATGGACAAAGTATATGTATTCGAGTTCCAAATATATATTATCCTTTTCAAAGTAGAGAAAATCTATTGTCCCTGACTTGCTGCTATTGCAATTCCCCGTCTTTACATCTTTCAATGATTTCTAGTTTCATGTCATTGTATAGATATTCGTTTATGTTAGTCGTTCATGGGATGCAGGTATCTCTTGCTGAGACATAATCGATGTTGCATCATTAGTTCTCCTTGGTGTTGGTGTTGGTGAGCTGCCTTCTTAAACCACTTCAGTCCATTTCTTTTTGGTACATGTATGGTGTAGTGAGAGACAGTGTTCCAGGATTTTTCAACTCGTGTAACTGATGTGTAAATTACATTTACCTAACTGCGGATGCCGATGGCTTGGATGGCAACTTGCAGAAGGTAATGTATCCATGTACTGCTGACTCGTCTTTCTCAGTGACAGGTGTTGTTTGTTTGGAAGTTGCTATCTGCAGAACTTTGATAAACTTCTGCAATTCATCTTTTGGCTTGCACACGTTGACTGTGCTGAACCTCGATGTCAGAGTGACTCAATATTTGTGGATTTGGTGCCAAGCACGTAAGATGCTTTATATTAGATGCTGGTGATCTTGTTCAATGTTACAGCAGCTGCTCGAGGAAGATCTTGTTCAATGTTACAGCAGCTGCTCGAGGAAGTCAGGCATACTCCATGAACCTCCCAACATCGTGTAAATTACATTTGCTGGAGGCAGACAGACTTTGAGGATTAATGAGCTCGGTTGCTTTCAGCCGTATTCATAGTAGCTGACTCTTCCTGGAGCTGCAGTGTTTTTGTGCCAAGTGCAATTTAGTTAATTACCATTAGTAGTAATTATGTTTTCGGATTGGAGATTCAGAAATTACAACCCAAATGAATGCTGTGGGGTAATGGTTTGCCTTTGTCTTATTAGAAATGCTCATTACATTGCATGTGAACGCCAAAACTGCATATTTCCTGGGTTATACGATATACAATAATAAGCTAACATATCTGAAGAGTTGCATTTGCTGCTGAAGCTACGAGGGAAAGATCAATATAGCACAGTAATAGTGTCCCTACCTTTGAGACAGGCGTCCTGGGCTCAAGTCCCACCTGATCCCGAGGCGTGTCCCTGAATGTCCCTGAAAAGGTGGATCACAAATGCCTACAATGTGAAACTGGAACAACTTTGTACACAATGATAGTACCGTTACGTCTCAGGCAGGAATCTGGTTTTACGTTCTACCTGCTCTGGGCGTGTGTGATAGCATCAGTGGACAGAATGATTTGAAAATGTCTGCATTGTTAATCTATTGCAGTGACCTCATGGAATTGGGCATGATTGAATGTGAACATCCACAACCAGCATTGAGGCTTCACTATGGTTTACGTTGACCCC
>NW_025203017.1:0-6836 GCF_004010195.1 Chiloscyllium plagiosum
TTCCCAAAGTAACAATACCGTTCCAGCATCAGGCTCCTCAGGTTTATTCCACAGTGACTAGCATTCAAATCCTGAAATTTAAATGGAAAACAAATTAAAATTTGGGTATATTTTCCCAGTGGCCCAATCACATACAGTCATTCCTACCATTGGTTTTTCTCCAGTTCCTGGATCCAATAATCACTACTACCGTACTCCCAGATGTGGAAATTCTCTGGGATGAAAACATTGCGCTGGAACAACTGATCAGTTTGTATTTTTTCTATTTCTCTCCAGGAATGTTTCTCTCTCCACTCTTCACGGACTAAGCCTCTTACCAGAAGTTCATCTTTTCGAAATGTCTAATATCATACATTGGTGATGAGCATTAACTCAGCATATCGATCAACTAGCTACTTGATCGATATCAACTCAGCATATCGATCAACTAGCTGGAAACTCATCTTCTTCTTTCTTAGGATAGTGTCCACTCAGCTTTTCAGTTTGTACCTGGAGTATCTACTTGTGTTTCTGTTGAGCACCTTCAGCTGAAACAAAGAGAAAACAGTTCTCAATATTAGCTATATTATCATTACAACAATTCCTCAATACCATTTCATGATTTAGCAATTACTATTAAATAAATTGGTGAGATCTTATTTACAGCTTCAATCCACCTGCGTGCAGCAATTGAATCTGTTAACAGGAAACACTTGAAAGTGGACAAGGACCAAGAAATGTTTCAATAATCAGCTGATTTCACTCGGTACTCAGCATGAAGATTTGAATGTTGGTGATACATTCCATTGGATCCTTCATAATAACCACCCACCCCATATTCCGGGTATGTCATTGTAAATCGACACATGGTCATCGCAATCCCATAGCAAATACGAACAAGAAGCCAATCAGTACTTCAAACCGTGCTGTTATTTCTTAAGATCATATTGAAAGAGTCATTCTCAGGTTGTCAAGCTGTGACCAGAAGGATCAGTGCTTACACCCCTGCTCTGGGGACCGATTGTATTATTTCCAAGTTTGCAGATGACATAAAACTTAGTGGGATTGCAAATATTGAGGAAGGTGCCAAGAGCTTCACGTGGACTTAAATAGGCCGATTGAACAGAGAAGAGCATGGGAGATGGAAGAGAATGTGAATAAATACAAGGTTTTCCCCTTTCGGTGGAAACCTGACGGTGCAGACCATTTCTTAATTGGGAAACGTTTGAAAATATTGAGGTTGAGAAGTACCAAGATATTCCTGTTCACAAGGTACTGAACGTCAGCATGTTGGTGCAGAAAACAATTCAGAAGGCAAATCTTACGTTAGCTGTTGAGCTTTCTATATAGAGGTGACATCTCACCTGGAGTATTGTGCGCACATCTGGTCCTCTTGCCTATTTAACTAAGAAGGAGTATAGGGATGTTCACTAAACTGATTTCTGGGTTGGTGTGACTGTCCTATGAATTAGCGACTGAGGAGACTGGGCATGTTTTCTCTGAAGATTAGAAGAATAAACAATATCGTCATAAAGTTACAACATTCCTAAAGGGATAGACAGATTAAATATCGAAAGTACCCAACATCGAAAAGGCACAAGTCAGGAACGTGATGAAATAATCTCCAACTTGCCTGGATGATCAACGCTGAAAACGTATGACATGCGAGAGTGAGCAAAATTAGGGCACATGGTATTGGGGGCAAAGTACTAACTCGGATTGAAAGTTGGTTGGCTGACAGGAAAAAAAGAGTAGTGATAAACGGCTCCATTTCGGAATGGCATGAAGTGACCAGTGGGATGCCGCAGGGATCAGTGCTGGGACCGCAGCTTTTTACAATATATTTTAATGATATACAAGATGGAATTAGTAATAACATTAGCAAATTCGCTGATGATACAGAGCTGGGTGGCAGGGTGAAATGTGATGAGGATGTTAGGAGATTACAGGGTGACCTGGACAAGTTAGGTGAGTGGTCAGATGCATGGCAAATGCAGATTAATGCGGATAAATGTATGGTTATCCACTTTGATGGCAAGAGCAGGAAGGCAGATTACTACCTAAATGGAATCAATTTAGGTAAAGAGGCATTACAAAGAGATCTGGGTGTTCTTGGACACCAGTCAATGAAGGTAAGCATGCAGGTACAGCAGGTGGTGAAGAAGGCTAATACCACGCTGGCCTTCATAACAAGAGGCATTGAGTATAGAAGCAAAGATGTTCTTCGCAGCTGTACACGGCCCTGGTGAGACCACACCTTGGAGTATTGTGTGCAGTTCTGGTCTCCAAATTTGAGGAAAGACATTCTGGCTATTGAGGGATTGCAGCGTAGGTTCACGAGGTGAATTCCTGGAATGGCGGGACTACCTTACGCTGAATGACTGGAGCGACTGGGCTTGTTTATCCTTGAGTTTAGAGGACTGAGAGGGGATCTGATTGAGACATATAAGATTATTAGTCATAATATCTAAGACACAGAATTAATAACTGGAGATTAAAGTGTCAGACTGTGATATATTGACACTTATTTTTGAGTCTTTCGTCTTTTCGAACGGGTTGCATGTTTTGGTACATTAATATTTAAATCCCAGACCTTCTTTTAAGTCAACTTCTCGTGATCGCTTAAGGCTTTATAATAAAATATGGCATCTTAGCTCAGACAATGCATTAAATGTGTGAGGTCTAGTCTGCATCCCAATCTTGAATCAGACTAGTTCGATTACCAAAGTGGAATTTACAAAGTATTACATGGATTGACCGCCTGCATTGACTGCCTGCAGATTGTATATTTTTCCACAAAATAGAAAATATCTGCAAATATAATTCTGCAAATACAAATTCGCCCCATAAACTTGTGCATAAGTGTGCGTGCATTTGAGTTTGAGAGAGAGAAAGAGAACATGTAGATGTGAGAGCACGTGACAGAGCGTGTGCTTGCATGTGTGAAAGTTTCGTAAAGTATGTGTGGGGTTTTGATGGAGTATGATCCTGTGAGCGGATGTGCATGTGTGTGCTTGAGTGTGAGGGTGTGTATGTGTGTTCGTATGAGATGGAGGGTCTGCGTGCTTATATAAAAGATTGTGTGTATGTGTGCTTGTGTGCGTTTAGTGGGCTTAGCTGGCGTGTGACATGAACCCAAGATCTAATTTGAGGCAGACGATGTTGTCCGAGTCACATGAGATCCTGCTGCGTACACGGTGTGTATACGTGGGGACTCTACAGATGACCCCAGTCCACTATACATACTCTCTCTTGCGCACTCACACAAACACACACACAAGCACAGATGCACACACAATCTTACATATTCACACACTCACGCAGACTCTCTCTCTCTAAAAGACACACATACATGTACCCCACACACTCATACCCATACACACCCCCTCTCACAGGCTTATACTCCATCACAATCGCACACTTTTCACACACTCAAGCACATTCTCTCACGTGCTCTCACAGTCATGGTCACACACTCACCTGCTCTCTCATGCGCGAGCACACACACACACACACGCACACACATGTCTACGGGGTGAATTTGTATTTGCAGAATCATGTTTGCAAGACAGTGTACAGGAAGTCATTTTTTTTTTAAATTCCACTTTGGATGTTGAACCATTTTTACACCGATGACGACACAGACAGACTATGAACTGACACCTTTCATGCATTGTCTGAGCTGAGATGTTCTATTTATTTATAAAACCTTATGTTGCCTCGAGAAGCTGACTTAAAGGAAGGTCTGTGATTTGCATATTAATGACACGAAACATGCAGCCCATTCTAAAAGATTAAATATTTAAAAATCCAGGTTTGTTGAATATATCACATTGTGACATTGTCATTGTCTACTTCAAATTCTGTGTCTTGTGATCTTATAGTCCACACACACCTGATGAAAGAACAGCACGCTGAAAGCTAATGGTTCCAAATAAACCGGTTGGACTCTAAGCTGGAGTTGGGTGATTTTTAACTTTGTTTATCCCAGTCTGCCTCATCCACATCATTGAAAACGTGACGTTGCTGCATAAGTGAAAGGTACATGGTGGGACGGGCAATGGATGAGCATACTGGATTGGTTCACTAACAGAAATCAAAGAATGGGAATAAATGTTTTTTTTTGGATGGCGATCAGTGGTTAGTGGTGTGCCTCAGGGATCAGTGTTGGGTTTACAATTGTTTACAACTTAAAGAAATGATTTGCATTTAGTGACTGAGTGTTGTGTCTGGAGTGTGTGACGGCACTGAAATGAATAATAGTGCGACGTGTGCAGAGAACGCTGGAAGTCTGCAGAGGGATATAGATATGTTAAGTGAACAGGCAAGGTGCCGTGCAATGTTGGTAAATGTGGGGTCATCTATTTTTGTAGGAATAACAGCAAAATGGACAATTACTGAAATGGTGAAAAATTCACCATTCTGCTGTTCAGGGACTCTTGTGTGTCCTTGTGTATGAAACACAAGACTTTTGTTTGCAAGTGCAACAGGGAGGACAGCCAGCAAATGGAATGTTGACCTTTATTGCTATAGAGATGCAGTTTAAAAACACAGAGGTTATGCTTCAGCTGTGTAGGGTGTTGGTGAGCCCACACCTGGAGTACCCTGTTCAGTTTGTCACCTTATTGAGAAAGGATATACTGTCACTGGTGAGGATGCAGAGGTGGCTCACTTCGTTGATTCTGCAATTGAGAGATTTGAGTTATGAGTCGTCTGGGACTGTACTCATTGGAATTTAGAAGAAGCCAAGGCGATCTTCCAAAAAAAGCCATAGAAACAGGGAGGCTGTTCGCACTCGCAGGTGATCGAGAGAGCATAGCGTCAAAATCAATCAGATTTTGTACTGATTGAGGAGAAATTTCATCACTCAAAGGGCTGTGAATCTGTGGAATTTTCTGCCCAGTGAAGCGGTTGAGGTTACTTTCTTGAGACACATTTTTTCCCAGTGTAGGAATTAGAACCTATAGCTGAGCGCGTGAAATTATGCTATGAACGGTGAAGCAGGCTTGGGATGCCTCATGGTTCACTCCTGATCCTATTCTTATGTTCCTATGTTCTAACTTTGCAGCCGTCCCTTTATCTGTGAATATCCACCCTAATCAATGTTGATAGTTCATGCCTTGTACCTACAAAATTTGCCCTGGTCCAAATTTAGAGTGTTAGCTTTTAGATCTGGTCTATTCTTTCCCATGACTATTTTAAACTAAGAGAATTATGATCTCTGGTCCCAAAGTGCTCCTTCACTGACATCGAGGTCAATTGCTCTGCCTTATTTACAAACAGAAAGTCAAACTTTACTCCTTGTCCAGTCGGTGCATCCGCATAAAATGAGGATCCCTCCAGAATAGAAGGGATCAATAAATCGGCACTGCAGCACTGCGGCACAATAAATCTACCCCGACCAAATCCCCTATCTTATTTTTGACCCTGACTAACGCACCTATCCTACAAATCCCTGAAGAACGTCGGCCATTTAGCATGGCTAATTTACCAAAATAAGTTATGGGTGGCACGGTGACCGGGTTCAATTCTCGCCTCAGGCGACTCTGTATGCAGTTTGCACATTCTCCCCGCGTCTGCGTGGAGTTCCTCCGGGTGCTCCGGTTTCCTCCCACAGTCCAAAAATGTGCAGGTCAGGCGAATTGATCATGCTAAGTTGGCCGTAGTGTGGGGTAAATGTAGGGGAAGAGGTCTGGGTGGGTTGTGCTTCGGTGGGGCGGAGTGGACTTGTTGGGCCGAAGGGCCTGTTTCCACACTGTAATCTAATCTCAATATGTTTGGATTGTGGGAGGAAACTGGAGCACCCAGAAGGAGCCCACACAGAAACTGTGAGAACGTGCAAACTCCGCAGTATCCTGAGAGTGGAATCGAACGCAGGTCACTGACATTGTGAGGTAGCAGTGCGAAGCACTGAGCTGCCATGCCATTCTTTGGACAGTGAATCAGAAAAAAAAATCACGTACACACTTAACAGATTTCTTTTCATCCAAGCTCTTAGCAACATGTTCGTCCCAATCTATCTTTGAAAAGTTAAAAATCCCTGTCATTTCAAACTTATGATTATAGATATCTGGGAAGTCCCTATAAATGTGTTTCTCAATTTCCCACTGATTATTGGGGTGGGAGTCTATATTGCAATACAAATAAACCTGAAAGGAAAAAAAGGTACATGAACAAAACCGGGCTTTTTTTAAAAACAGAATTCTGTTAAGGGTCCTTCATGAGAGGCCTATACATGAATTGTTACATTTTCAGATTAAATTTGTAGAAGAGGATTTCTATCATTGCTGACAGCGGAGACGATGGCCTAATCATTATTTCATTAAACTGGTAATTTGGAGGCCCAGGAAATATTCTGGGGACCCGTGTTCAAATCCTAACATAGCACATGGTTACCATCTGAATTCAATAAAATCTAGAGTTGCATGTATAATGCGTTTGAGGAAATCGTTGTCAATGATCATAAAAAAAACTGTTTCATTAATATCATGTAATGCCATCATTATCGGTTCTGGCCTACAAGTGGAGGCTTACAAGGTCCAGACCTACAGCAGTGTGGTTGACTCTTAATTACCTATGTGTAATTAAGGATGGGCAATAAATGCTGGCCTGGTCAGTTGTGGTGACATCATCTGAATATTTCTTTTTTCTAAATCGAAGTGGGGAATTGCTTTTTAAATGAAGTTGAATTGATGATTTCTTCAAGTGTAAACAAAAAGAGATCACTTTGATTGGAATACACTGATAGACCCGCAATATTCATAGGGAAATTAAGGAACAGTTATGAAGAGAAATATCAGAATAACAAGGTTGCAATAATAAGTCACGGGACTTATCATAGTGTTAAAGGTTTGGAA
>NW_025203017.1:7072-8138 GCF_004010195.1 Chiloscyllium plagiosum
GGCAGTGACCAATATATCAGCAAGGCGGCTAATCCCGAGACTCTACAACTGTAGTGTCTCCCACCCGCCCTCCTCCTCTAATCTAGTTAATTAGATAAGGTTCATTCTAAACTTCCTCTATTGAATATAAGTTTGTTATTAATTTTATATTGAACTAGCTTTCTACTTTAGTACTGAGTGGTGTTCAGACAAGTCGGGTATGGATGCTAGGGCAGTTGTTTGTCCTACTGCACAATGGGGCAGGTGGGAGACATGGTGCACGTCTCCGCTGGCTACGTCTGCGGGAAGTGCACCCACCTCCAGCTCCTTAAAAACCGCTTTAGGGAATTGGAGCTGGAGCTGGATGAACAACGGACCATTCGGGAGGCTGAGGGGGTAATTGAGAGGAGTTACCGGGAGTTGGTCACTCCTAAGGCTCAGGACAAGGATAGATGGGTTACAGTTAGGGGGAGGAAAGGGAACAGACAGACAGTGCAGAGATCCCCTGTGGACGTTCCCCTCAGCAATAAGTATACTGTTTTGGATACTGCTGGGGGGGATGACCTACCAGAGAAAAGACGTAGTAGTCAGTTCCCTGGCACTGAACCTGACACTGTGGCAAAGCAGGGAAGGGGGCAGAATAGAAAAGTACTCGTGGTAGGGGACTCGATAGTTAGGGGAATCGACAGGAGATTTTGTGGTCAGGATCGGGATTACTATGGCCTAGAAGGGCATGGGGCAGAATAGAAAAGCGCTTGTAGTAGGAGACTCGATTGTTTGGAGAATTGACAGGAGATTTTGTGGTCAAGATCGGGATTCCCAGAAGGTATGTTGCCTGTCTGTTGCCAGGGTCCTGGATGTCTCCGATCGAGTGGGAAAGATTCTGAAAGGGGACGGCTGCCAGGGTCCAGGACGTCTCCGATCGGGTGTATAAGGTTCTAAAAGGGGAGGGTCAACAGCCAGAAATCGTGTTACATATTGGCACTAATGATATTGCCAGAAAAGGGATTAAGGATATAAAATGTGATGTCAGGGAGTTAAGATGGAAGCTGCAAAGCAGGACGAACAGAGCAGTGTTCTCTAATTT
>NW_025203018.1:0-3087 GCF_004010195.1 Chiloscyllium plagiosum
CCACGACCTCTTCCATCAGGCTAAAAGATACAGGAGCTTGAAAACACAGATCAACTGGTTCAGTAACGGCTTCTTCCTGGCTGTTATTCGACTGATGAATGGACTCTCTAATCTCAGATAATGCTGATCTTGTTCATGTTGGTCTCACCTAGCGCATGCTCTGTGCAGCATAACCTATACGCCTCTCAAACATGTTTTCCAGCCATCGTTCTGTACATCCTTGCTTACTATGATCTGCCTAGACATCTTGGTACAGTTCAAAATAAATCCTCACCTCCATCCCCCCCCAGCTCCCTCCAGTGCTCACTCCCAGCTCTCTCCGCTCCTCACTCCCAGCTTCTCCCATACGCCCCAGCACCCTGTGACCACATGCCCAGCTCCCCGTATCCTTTGTCTCTTCCTGTGTCTCTCTCCCTGTCTGTTTCCCTCTGTTTTCCGTTTCCCTGCCTTCTGTTTCTTTCCCTGAACCTACTATCTTCCCTGTTCCCTCTCCATGTGACAGTTTGTTTCCTTGTTTTGTTTCCGTTCTCTCTTTGACTGACTGTCCATATGTTTCCCTCGCTGTGTTCTCTCTCTCTCCTTCCCTTCGTATCTATCTCTTTCTCCCTCGTTGTGATGGTGATGGCTTCTCTATTCATTTGAAGCCGGTGATGGCTCATTGGTTCGATGCCGGCAATGCAATTAACTCAACTGGGTTTTGATATCGAAGACATAACTTAAAATTATCGGTTAAATTTCGATTGTTGTCAAAACAGCACCCAAAACATGGGTATCCATTTAACAGCCAGTTGTTACATCTAACTATTTTGGAAGGTATAGGTCAGATGTTAGGGGTAGGCTCTTTACTCAGCGAGTCGTGAGTTCATGGAATGCCCTGCCAGTAGCAGTGGTAGACTCTCCCTCATTATGGGCATTTAAGCGGGCATTGGATAGGCATATGGAGGATAGTGGGCTAGTGTCGGTTAGGTGGGCTTGGATCGGCGCAACATCGAGGGCCGAAGGGCCTGTACTGCGCTGTATTCTTCTATGTTCTATGTTCTATGTTCTATGGAACAACCCGTCTCGCAATTTTCCGTACACTAGCAATTGAAAGCATTCTAGTCACGTGGATAATGGTCTGACATGGTAACTGCTCTGCCCAGGACCATAAGAAACTACAGACGGTTGTGTGCACAGCCCAGCCCATCACGGAAGACCACCTTCCGTAATTTATTCTTGTCATTGTCGCAGAAAGGCTGGCAACATCAAAGATCTCTCCCAAACCGGTAATGATCTCCTACAATCTCTTCCAACAGGGAGGAGACACAGAGGCTTGAAAACCTGGACGAGCATGCTCAAGAACACATCCTTCCCTACTATAATTAGACTGACGAATTGATATCTCTAACTTTTCAAATAATATTAATCTTGCTAATGTCGATTTTGCTTTGCTCACCTCTTGTGAAGCTGTAACCATGTATGCCTCACAGTGTGTAAGTACCCCACGATCTCTGTTTTCTTGTTTACTATCATGTGCCTGCATTACTCGCAAAACAAACCTTTCCATTGTACATTTGACTAAAATAAATCAAATCAAATCAGATCAATCACGTGGACTGCAGTGGCTCAAGGTCTTCTCAAAGGCAACTATGAAAATGAACTAATGCTGGCCCAGTCAGAGATACCCATATCCCGTTAACAAATGTAAGAAGCTGACCACACGCAGGGAATACTGACAGGGGTAATCAAATCGCTTAAAACATGATCTTAGACAAACACAGGTTTCTCTCGCTATCTGCAAGAAACCGTCCGCTAGCTGATATGGTGTAAAGTGCAGTAGCACTGATTTATGTGGGAAAAGCTTCGCCTTTCTTCGTAAAAGTGAAAATCCTCTTCGGATTTCTTTTGCTTAGCGTAACAAGGCCCTAATGTAGGTCATTCGGGAAGGGAAGTGGTGAAAAGCGAACTTTTGAAAAGCGGGGAATACCTGTATGTACATGGGCAAGATATTCAGGAAGATGGGAATGGCGAAAAATAAATGATGTTAATCTCACATTTTATTTCCAGCCCAGCTGATCATCATTCTCTTTGTTTCCTCTTTTTATTCTATATCCCTCTTTCTCTATTGATTCCTCCTTCCCTTCAAAGCAGACTTCCCTGTCAATGGTATTTATCACACTCCTTTCCAGCTGCTTTCAGTTCAGGAAAGTTCCCCAGCACTTTCTGTTCGTTTCTTTGCATTTCTTTCTATAGTTTCAGATTTTCAGCTACTTCCTTTATTTGACTTCACCTTCAATTTTGTTATTTCGTGGGATGTTGGCATCTCGGCCAAGGGCAGCATTTGGTGACCGTCGCTAATTGCCCTGACTCTGAGGCCATTCCACAAGCCAATATAAAGTAAAGCCCATTGTCATGGGTGTGAAGTCTCACTTAACTCAGACCGGGTAATAACATTAGTTTTCTTTACCGAAGGTGATCAGTGAAACAGGAAGGTTTTCAGACAAAATGTTGCTTTTATGGTTGTCTTTGTGAAATTCACTTTTATTCCAATTCTTATCAGTTTTATTGAAATTCTGTCATCAGCTGTGGTGGAATTGAAACACATCACTTGAAACAATATCTTTCGTTTAATAAGCTTTGCTTCTGAATTACATCCAGCGACTTTCCTACATTCATATATTGTCCTAATCACGAAGTAACTTCCGAGATAAGAACAATTTTATGTTTGAAATATTTGTAATCGGAAAAGTGGTCAGAAGAGAGTTTGAAACATTAAGTCTGAATTTTACCAACGTGTAGGCAATGGATTGTTCAGCAACAGCACTGACGCAGAGATGGATATTAGGAGCTGGTAGTGGACAGGTTTGGTGACAGAGAGAACAGAAGACATAACTCAGTTCAGGAAAAAAGGGATCTCGAGGTTTGGCACAGTTTTGTTCTCAGATGTTTTGAGGGAGTGGTCTGCAATTCATAGATAATGAATGGAGACTGCAATTGAAACTGTAGACAATAGTTTGTTTCTCTGACAAATATCGATAACAGAAATTGTAACGAAGTTCAAACTTGTTTGTGGATTAATGAATGGACAGAGGTAGAGAACACCAACAA
>NW_025203018.1:4284-6869 GCF_004010195.1 Chiloscyllium plagiosum
ATCCCTCCACCCCCCAAAAGAAACACACTGTCACTGGGCACATCTGTCCTGAATATTGACAGGAAGTGTGAACTTCTCTGAATGTTCCTCTCATTGCTCTAATAAAGGCAACTTTGGAACTTCTTTAGGGAATATGCTTCAATAATTTATTTATATAAATTGACAAACTTCTAAATGCAATTTTATTTGCTGTAAAACCGTATTTGTTTATGCATTTTGGCCTCAGTCCAAAACCAAAAGTGATAATTACAATGAACTTACTAATTAAGACTTATGAATTAATGAGTCAGCTTCGAATGAACATGACATTGGCTGGGAGATAGGTCAGAATGGGGATAGTGGCTGTGGAGACTGCATGGGGAGTACAATGATATGCCCCAGTCATCATCACTCTTTCTGACAGACAGAATTAAATCTAATACACAACAAGAAAACAGCCAACATTTGGGAGATGCAATCCTGAATGACAAAGTGAACTGAACAGGTTCATTTTAAATGTGAAAAAGTGAACTATATTTTATATACACACCATTTAATCATTGGGAATACAGATTGATTAGGATCACTGGACCAGAACATTAACTTTGATTTCTCTTCACAGATACTGCCAGACCTGCTGAGCTTGCCCTCTAAGTACTGTTTTTTTGTTTATTTGAGTTTGATCGTATTGCCCATATCTGGCAGGATACTTAAAATTAAAAGCAGACACTAAAAACAAAATGTGGAGGGCTATTTGGACAGTATAGGAGACAAAAAGGAGAGATATAGTCGTTCCAAGCTGGAGGAGACAATGGGCAGAGTTTCCCCCACTTTTGCTGTAAATAATTCTGTGTTATGTAATCAAAGTCTTTAGAGAGGGGGTAGACAAGCCGGTTCAACGAAGGACACAGAGTGCTCCACCATCAATAATTTATTCCTATTATCTCATGAAATTTCAGCTGCCTCTGAAATGTCTTTTCAAACAAAGTGGCGTTCCTGAGATTTACAGGATATTCAGAAAAATATTGTTTTTCCTTTGAATCTTAAAGAAGAAATAGATTTCGGCCGTAACACAGGTGTCACAGACACACCAACGATAATAGGAAAAGGAAAGGACTACATTGTCCATACATAACCAAATTCAGCACGTAACTCTGTCAAGAAAATGAAATGTCGTGATACGGAAACATGAAATACAAATAAAAAATGACGGAAAAGCGCAACAGATGAGGAAGCATCTGCAGAGAGAAACAAAGTTAACATATCGAATATGATGTGACACTGTTCTGAAAAAGTCACATTGGAATCAAAAGTTAATTCTGTGTATCTCTGCTCAGAGAGTGCCAGACCGGCTGAGTTTCCCTCTATCGATTTTTTTTCTTTCTGAACTGTGAGAAATTGATTGATGTGAACGATACAAACAAAGCTGCTATCAGAGTTGAATCTCAAGTAATTTGTACCAAAAGAGAAAATGCTGGAAAATCTCAGCAGGTCTGGCAGCATCTGGTTTCCCTCTATCGATTTTTTTTCTTTCTGAACTGTGAGAAATTGATTGATGTGAACGATACAAACAAAGCTGCTATCAGAATTGAATCTCAAGTAATTTGTAACCAAAAGAGAAAATGCTGGAAAATCTCAGCAGGTCTGGCAGCACCTGTAAGGAGAGAAAAGTGCTGACGTTTCGAGTCTAGCTGCCTCTGTGCAGAGAAATCAGAATTAAAGTTTCTAGTTCAGTGGCCCTTCCTCAGAACGGATGGTAGCCCTGAAAGTGTTGATTTATATACAGAAGAGACTGAATAGCTGTTAGTGGAGACTGTTAGTAGCTTAAAATAAGCGATGAGTAATGGAAGGCTAAGTAACTACTAGGCCTGGTGGTATGGGAAGGGGGCATTGAGGAGTTCAGTCCCTAAAATTATTGAATACTATTTTGAGTCTGAAGGGCTGCAGGGTCCGCCCGCGGAAAATGAGGTGTTGTTCTTCCAGCTTGCATTGAAATGTCCTGGAACACTGCAGTAAGCCTGCCACAGGGATATTGGGCAGGGAACAGGATGGGGTATTAAACTGGCAGGCAACTGGAAACTCGGCTTCTCTTGCATAGGTACAGCTTGGATATTCTGTGAACTGTTCACCCAGTCCACCTTTAGTTTCCCCAATGTAGAGCAGACCACAATGTGAGCAGCGAATGTAGTAGACTGGATTGTGAGAAATGTTGATAGGATGCTGCTTCACCTGGGAGGTATGTTTGGGCCCTTGGTTAGTGAGGAGAGAGGAGGTAAATGGGAAAGTGTAACACCTCCTGCAGGGGAAAATTAGGTTGACCTGTGGTGGGGGATGGGGGAGGTGGGGGGAGGAGTTGGCAGTGAATAACGAGCGGACCAGGGTGTCCTGGAGGAAATGGTCACTTCAGAAGGCGGAAACGGTAGAGGAGGCAAATATGTTTCTGGTGGTGGCATCTCATTGGAGGTGGGGGAATGCACACTGATGATCTTCTGCATGTGAATGCTGGTGGGATGGTAGGTAAGAACAGGGAGAACGAGATCGCTGTTGCAGGAAGGAGGAGAGAGGGTGAGGGTAGAAGTGCAGGAGGTGGGTCAGAACTGGTTGAG
>NW_025203018.1:7055-8139 GCF_004010195.1 Chiloscyllium plagiosum
CCACGTGTGTATCCATGCACCCCCGCTGCATGGCATGAGCAGGCTGAAGCAATGGGTCTGCCCAGGCAGTTCTGTTTGTGGATTTTCAGGAAGACATGAAAGCAAGCTCTGCTATCAGAGGACTCTCAGCTTCGGGAATTTAGGTGGGGGCGAGTGGGTGGGAATCTCCATATGAAATGTTGTCAGATTTAGTTAATAAAATGGCCTGATATGCCATGGCAGGGTTATGGGAGAGCAGGTGATATGTGGAGGTATCTGAGAGCTGGCACTCAGCCTCTGAAATGGAGAAGTGAGTCCACCAGACTACAGCAGCACCACCCTTATCGGCACAGGCTTAATAACACAGTCAGGGTTGGATCGAAGCATACAGCGTACAGTCTGGTAAGCGAGTGATAGGTGGGGTAGGGTGAGGGGGATGCAGTGAAATTAAAACAACCAGTGTCACATCGAAAGTTCTCAAAGTACAGATTGAATCAAAGTAAGCGCCAGAGGAATGTGTCCAGGTTGAGGGAGAGTGTTGGAGCTGGGCGAAGGGTCTGTGGAGTGGTGAGTGCACTCTTGTCCAAAGAAATGGACACCAAGGAGAAGACGGTGGAAGAGAAGTTCAATATTATGTCGTTCCTGAAATTCATGAAAGTGGGGGTACAGAGGGATAAAGCTGAGACCTTTGCTGAATACGGAGCATTCAGCATTAGAGCGTGGAAGTTTAGGCGGGATGGTGAATACACGACATGAGGTGGCTGAGGGGGAGGGGATGGACACAGAGCGCAGGGCATGGGTTGGATGGCCGGTTCTAGAGCCTCGTAGGCCTCTCTAAGTTATTGTAGTCCTCATATAGCTGGCGAGCACAGCGAATGAGCTGGAGAATGAAGTAGAATTGGGCAATGGTGCAGCCTTGAGCCAATGTGATGAGATGCTGGTGGAAAGAGAAAATGTTGATCTCAGTGGCAGTGACATCGCACAATCAGTCCTCAGAAAGTAACTGATTGAAAATAATCGTAATCTTTATTTTATTGTAATGCTCTGATTTCATTGGGGTGACACTCAACTAGCAAGGTGTTAGTTTTCTGAGACTTTCGACCAA
>NW_025203019.1:0-1141 GCF_004010195.1 Chiloscyllium plagiosum
CTATCACGGTCTCTCCCTCCAATCCCGGCCTCTGGAGCATCCCCCCGATTCCCATCTCCCCGTCACTGGGGGCTGTCTCTCCAGCGGCCGGAGATCGGGAAGTCTCTCCCTCTCCCCTTTCAGACTTTCCTGACAATGATCTGTGAGACTGACCTTTCAGTAGCCTGTCCCTGATCCCTGTTGACGTGGTTCTGGGGTAATCCCGATGTGGTCGGGTAGGGTTCTGGGGTGAATCGGAGAGGTGGGGGAGTGTTGTGATTAATGCACTGCCCTCTACTCCAGCCCGCCCACTCTATCCACACTGAATCCTGTGACCTCTCACTGACAACTGGGTACTCTGAGGTGTAGAAACCTCGTGGATTGAGGGTGCAGGGTTGCAGTGGGCAGGCAGGTGGGTTGTCTGAGCGGTGGGTGCAGACCCAGTAAGAGAACTGCAGTGGGGAGGCAGGAATTTGCAGCGGGATTCTGGGAGATCCCAGCTGAACCCTGAGCCCCGCACATTACCGTCCCGTCACCCAAGAGTTCTCCAACCTCTGACTATTCGATCTCGTCTGCTTTCTGAGCCTCCCCAGCCCCAAACGCTCCGGCTGAAGGAATTCCTCCGCCTCCCTGTCTGTTCCAGTCTGTAACTCACTCCCGGGGTATCTGTTATTCTGTATATAAACCACCCCGAACCCCTCAATTAGATTCCAGAAAAGCATGGGATTAGATACAGAGTAAAGCTCCCCCTACACTGTCCCAGAACAGTGGACAGCACGGGGTTAGATGAGGGTAAAGCTCTCTCTACACTGTCCCCCCCATCAAACACTCCCAGGACAGGGACAGCACGGGGTTAGATACAGAGTAAAGCTCCCTCTACACTGTCCCCCCATCAAACACACCCAGGACAGGGACAGCACGCGGTTATATACAGAGTAAAGCTCCCTCTACACTGTCCCCCCCATCAAACACACCCAGGACAGGGACAGCACGCGGTTAGATACAGAGTAAAGCTCCCTCTACACTGTCCCCCCCATCAAACCCCAGGGACAGGGACAACACGGGGTTAGATACAGGGGAAAGCTCCCTCTACACTGTTTCCCCCCCACCACACACTCTCAGGGACAGGGA
The DNA here is from genome assembly GCF_004010195.1 of Chiloscyllium plagiosum. NCBI lineage: Eukaryota > Metazoa > Chordata > Chondrichthyes > Orectolobiformes > Hemiscylliidae > Chiloscyllium > Chiloscyllium plagiosum. The sequence goes on from NW_025203019.1 coordinate 1,111, forward strand.
CAGCAGGGGGTTAGAGGAAGGGGAAAGCTTC
>NW_025203019.1:2193-8139 GCF_004010195.1 Chiloscyllium plagiosum
CCCCATGGTCTCTCTCTCTCTCTCTTCACTCCCCTCCCTTCGGCCTAGTTTGTCACTGAAGCCTTTTCCCTTCCCCTCCCAGAGTCCTTGTTGGGCCCTGTATAAATTAGAGGTGAAACATCACAGCTGAAGGTTAAAAGGAATTATACTGAACAAATACACACACAGATACAAAAAAGAAAGATCTCTGTTAGGCGACAACAGACAACTTAAAACCTTAATTGTAATCACAGCTACAGTAATAAATTAGGAGGGCCAAGGTGGGAGAGAGAGGTGCGTATGTGCCCTTACTCAACCGTGTGGCAAGAAGCTGGAGTCTCACCTGGGACATCAATTTCAACGGTGACTTAATAAATAATTTACAAAATAAAATAGATTTAAATATGACAAAGTTCAGTTCCTCAAGCCTTGTGTTAATTATCCAGTTTTGTATCTACTCCAGCCCTCTCCATCTTGAGGTGGGCCTTACCCAGTCTCTCAGATGCGGTCAGACAATACTAAGCTTCAGAGCACAGTTAATGCATTGTCTGATGAAAGCTGTGAATCTTAAGCCCCTGAGAAAATGTAACGTTGAGTAAATATGTTGATGGGGAATAATATACGGAAACGGCCAATATCGATCTTACAACATTACTGCACTGTCCTGAAACCACTGTTCATTAGAAGAACCAATAACCCTGTTGGTTAAATTTAGTGCCATTATAATTTGACCCAGGACAGGGATAGCACGGGGTTAGATACAGAGTAAAGCTTCCTCTACACTGTCCCCCCCATCAAACACCCCCAGGACAGGGACAGCACGGGGTTAGATAAAGGGTAAAGCTCCCTCTATACTGTCCCCCCATCAAAAATTCCCAGGACAGGGACAGCACAGGGTTAGATACAGAGTAAAGCTCCCTCTACACTGTCCCCCCATCAAACACTCCCAGGACAGGGACAGCATGGGGTGAGATACAGAGTAAAGCTCCCTCTACGCTGTCCCCCCATCAAACAATCCCAGGGACAGGGCCATCACGGGGTTAGATACAGAGTAAAGCTCCCTCTACACTATCCCCCTATCAAACACTCCCAGGACAGGGCCATCACGGGGTTAGATACAGAGTAAAGCTCCCTCTACACTGTTCCCCCATCACACACTCCCAGGGACAGGGCCATCACGGGGTTAGATACAGAGTAAAGCTCCCTCTACGCTGTCCCCCCATCAAACAATCCCAGGGACAGGGCCATCACGGGGTTAGATACAGAGTAAAGCTCCCTCTACACTGTTCCCCCATCACACACTCCCAGGGACAGGGCCATCACGGGGTTAGATACAGAGTAAAGCTCCCTCTACACTGTTCCCCCATCACACACTCCCAGGGACAGTGCCATCACGGGGTTAGATACAGAGTAAAGCTCCCTCTACACTGTCCCCCAGGGACAGGGACAGCACGGGGTTAGTTAAGTCTATCTTTTGGTTTGAAACTTGCATTATGTAAACAAGCTGAGTGCCTGGGTTGGTACTAACGTAAGATTTCAGTTCCACCACGTCCTTTCCCATTGTTGAGAAGATTGAACTCGGCCTGAACTGCTTATCTTTGTAAACTAGCCTTGCTTGCCTCATTGGCGTGAAGCCTCACAAAAATGCCCAAACTGACGTATCACGACGGCAACTGCTTCCTCAACCTGCTGAGACAAAGCCTTAAATTTAGGCCCCCACCGGCACATCATGATAACCGAGTCAACACGAAGCCTCCAATATAGGCCGTAATCTGAGACATGGTAATGGTGACTTCCTCGATCCTTACCCCCTGCTGATGTTAAACCCAAAATCTAGACCGAAATGGCACAACATGATATAATTCCTGCACTACCTCCTCGAGGTGAGGCCTCAAGACTGCAGGCCTCATCTATCTATGACAGATCGCTGTAGGCTGCACCCTCACTCGATCTCCGAGTTGTGAGGCAGAGGGAGATCGAGGGAAGATTGGGATCCTCAGCCATGTAAACAAAATTAAGCTGGGCATTTTTATGAACATGCAAATTCTCTCGAGTCTTGACTCTGGGATTTTTTTTTCTTGACGGTTGAGAATTGAGACAGGAGTTTATTTCTCTCCCAACCCAGCTGAGGCCAACGGAGAGTCACTCCTTCTTTCTGTTTCGCTGCTGGAGAGAGGCAGGAGGCAAATAACTCAGGGACCACACCTCACCCGAAAAGAGCCAATGTCACAGGTCCAGGGCGCGTGTGTGCTTTCCGAAAGAGAAGTGTTGGTTTGGGGACAGTCTACGCAGGAGTCTGAGAAAGAGATTCATCATCATGGGAACTGAAACCTGGAGTCGTTCTGAAGGCAAGGCCCAGGACAAGATGGCTGCCGTTTGCCAGGCCAGATGTGACCCTCCTCACATGTCGCCCCATTGAAGTGGTGAAGGGACCACCATTCTCGTCTCTGTGGCCCCTCAATGCCTTTAACATCTTTGAGTCTGAGGCCTAGTCCCTGGGTTTCCTCCATTTCCTTGAATTCCCTACTGTTTGTGGCACAGACAGAGACAGAGAGAGAGAATTGTGGGGTGGGGGGGCAAGATGGAGACAGAAGGAAAAGGGGCGGAGAGAGAAAGAGAGACAGAGATTCATATAGAGGAGGGGAGAGAGGGAGACTGAGCCACAGGGAGAGGGAGGGAGAGAGAGAGAGAGACTGGGACAGAGAGGGGAAAAGAGACAGAGAAACTGAGATTGAGAAAGAGATCAAGACTGAGAGGGAGAGAGGGAGGGAGACAGAGAGATAGAGCAACAGAGACAGAGTGGGATGTAGACAGAAAGGAGGGGAGAGAGAGACTGAGATAGAGAGATAGTGAGGGAGAGATTGAAACATATGAAGGAACGGAGAGAGAGAGAGAGAGAGAGACAAATCAGGCCTTTCCCTTCCCAAGACTGAGAGGGAGGGAGACAGAGAGATAGAGCAACAGAGACAGAGTGGGATGTAGACAGAAAGGAGGGGAGAGAGAGACTGAGATAGAGAGATAGTGAGGGAGAGATTGAAACATATGAAGGAACGGAGAGAGAGAGAGAGAGAGAGAGACAAATCAGGCCTTTCCCTTCCACGACATCCCCCCCCGGGTCACTATTACCCAGGGCCTGGTCACTACACCCTCCCGGTCACTATTACCCAGGGCCCAGTCACTACACCCTCCTGGTCACTATTACCCAGGGCCCGGTCAGTACATTCTCCTGGTCACTATTACCCAGGGCCCGATCACTACACCCCCCCCCGGTCACTATTACCCAGGGTCCGGTCACTACACCCTCCCAATTACTATTACCCAGGGCCCAGTCACTACACCCTCCTGGTCACTATTACCCAGGGCCTGGTCATTACACCCTCCCGGTCACTATTACCCAGGGCCCAGTCACTACACCCTCCCAGTCACTATTACCCAGGGCCTGGTCATTACACCCTCCCGGTCACTATTACCCAGGGCCCAGTCACTACACCCTCCTGGTCACTATTACCCAGGGCCTGGTCAGTGCATTCTCCTGGTCACTATTACACAGGGCCCAGTCACTATACCCCCCCGGTCACTATTACCCAGGGTCCGGTCACTACACCCTCCCAATTACTAGTACCCAGGGCCTGGTCAGTACATTCTCCCGGTGACTAATACCCAGGGCCCAGTCATTACACTCTCCCGGTCACTATTACCCAGGGCCCAGTCACTACACCCACCCGATCACTATTACCCAGAGCCTGGTCAGTACATTCACCGGTCACTATTACCCAAGGCCCAGTCACTACACCCTCCTGGTCACTATTACCCAGGGACCAGTCACTACACCCACCCGATCACTATTACCCAGAGCCTGGTCAGTACATTCACCGGTCACTATTACCCAGGGCCCGGTCACTACACCTTCCCGGTCACTATTACCCAGGGCCCAGTCAGTATATTCTCCCGGTCACTATTACCCAGGGCCCAGTCACTATACCCCCCCGGTCACTATTACCCAGGGCCTGGTCACTACACCCTCCCAGTCACTATTACCCAGGGCCTTCTCACTACACCCTCCCGGTCACTATTACCCAGGGCCCGGTCACTACACCCTCCCGGTCACTATTACCCAGGGCCTGGTCACAACACCCTCCCGGTCACTATTACCCAGGGCCTGGTCAGTACATTCTCCCGGTGACTATTACCCAGGGCCCGGTCATTACACTCTCCCGGTCACTATTACCCAGGGCCCAGTCACTACACCCTCCTGGTCACTATTACCCAGGGCCCAGTCAGTACACCCTCCTGGTCAATAACACCCAGGGCCTGGTCAGTACGTTGCCCGGTCACTATTACCCAGGGCCTGGTCAGTACATTCTCCTGGTCACTATTACCCAGGGCCCGGTCACTACACCCCCCCGGTCACTATTACCCAGGGCCTGGTCAGTACATTCTCCTGGTCACTATTACCCAGGGCCTGGTCAGTACATTCTACTGGTCACTATTACCCAGGGCCCAGTCACTACACCCTCCTGGTCACTATTACCCAGGGCCTGGTCACTACACCTTCCCGGTCACTACTACCCAGGGCCTGGTCAGTACATTCTCCTGGTCACTATTACCCAGGGCCCAGTCACTACACCCTCCCGGTCGCTATTACCCAGGGCCTGGTCACTACACCCACCCGATCACTATTACCCAGAGCCTGGTCAGTACATTCCCCGGTCACTATTACCCAGGTCCTGGTCAGTACATTCTCGTGGTCACTATTACCCACGGCCCAGTCTCTACACCCTCCCGGTCGCTATTACCCAGAGCCTGGTCAGTACATTCTCCTGGTCACTACACCCTCCCAGTCACTATTACCCAAGGCCCAGTCACTACACCCTCCCAGTCACTATTACCCAGGGCCTGGTCAGTACATTCTCCTGGTCACTATTACCCAGGGCCCGGTCACAACACCTTCCCGGTCACTATTACCCAGGGCCCAGTCAGTACATTCTCCCGGTCACTATTACCCAAGGCCCAGTCACTACTCCCTCCTGGTCACTATTACCCAGGGCCCGGTCACTACACCCTCCCGGTCACTATTACCCAGGGCCTGGTCACACACCTTCCCGGTCACTATTACCCAGGGCCTGCTCACTACACCCTCCCGGTCACTATTACCCAGGGCCTGGTCAGTACATTCTCCCGGTCAATATTACCCAGGGCCTAGGCAGTACATTCTCCTGGTCACTATTACCCAGGGCCCAGTCACTACACCCTCCCGGTCACTATTACCCTGAGCCTGGTCAGTACATTCACCTGGTCACTATTACCCAGGGCCCGGTCACAACACCTTCCCGGTCACTATTACCCAGGGCCCAGTCAGTACATTCTCCTGGTCACTATTACCCAGGGCCCGGTCACTACACCCTCCCGGTCACTATTACCCAGGGCCTGGTTACTACACCCTCCCGGTCACTACTATCCAGGGCTGGTCACTACACCCTCCTGGTCACTATTACCCAGGGCCTGGTCACTACACCCTCCCGGTCACTATTACCCAGGGCCTGGTCAGTACATTCACCTGGTCACTATTACCCAGGGCCCGATCACTACAGTCTCCCGGTCACTATTACCCAGGGCCCAGTCACTACACCCTTCTGGTCACTATTACCCAGGGCCCGGTCACTACGCCCTCCCGGTCACTATTACCCAGGGCCCAGTCACTACACCCTCCCGGTCACTATTACCCAGGCCCCAGTCACTACACCCTCCCGGTCACTATTACCCAGGGCCTGGTCACTACATTCTCCTGGTCACTATTACCCAGGGCCCAGTCACTACACCCTCCCGGTCACTATTACCCAAGGCCTGGTCACTGCACCCTCCCAGTCACTATTACCCAGGGCCTGGTCAGTACACCCTCTGCATATTGAAGAGGAGAGTGAGAGTGTGGGATATTGAAGGGGGGAGTGTGAGTGTGGGACATTGAGG
>NW_025203020.1:0-2339 GCF_004010195.1 Chiloscyllium plagiosum
CGATTATCTGTGTTATGTCATGCAGACTATACCTGTCTATTACCTCTTTTAGACGTCACTCCTGATTATCTGTGTACTGTCCTGTAGACTATACACAACTATTACCTCCTCCAGATGTCACTCCTGATTGTCTGTGTAATGTCATGCAGACTATACACATCTATTACCTTTTCCAGATGTCACTCCTGATTATCTGTGTAATGTCTTGGAGACTATACACATCTATAACATCTTCCAGATATCACACCTGTTTGTCTGTGTAATGACTTGCAGACTATACACATCTATACCATCTTCCAGATTTCACCCCTGATTGTCTATGTAATGTCTTGCAGACTATACACATCTATTACCTCTTCCAGATGTCACTCCTGATTGTCTGTGTAATTTCTTGCAAACTATACACATCGATTACCTTTTCCAGATGTCACTCCTGATTATCTGTGTAATATCTTGCAGACTATACACATCTATTACCTCTTACAGATGTCACTCCTGATTGTCTGTGTAATGTCTTGCAGAAGAAAACATCTATTACCTCTATCAGATGTCACTCCTGATTGTCTGTGTAATGTCTTGCAGACTATACACATCTATTACCTCTTCCAGATGTCACCCCTGATTGTCTGTGTAATGTCTTGCAGACTACTCACATCTATTACCTCTTCCAGATGTCACTCCTGATTGTCTGTGTAAGGTCTTGCAGACTATACACATCTATTACCTCTTCCAGATGTCACTCCTGATTATCTGTGGAATGTCTTGAAGACTATACACATCTATTACCTCTTCCAGATGTCACTCCTGATTATCTGTGTAATGTCATGCAGACTATACACGTCTATTACCTCTTCCAGATGTCACTCCTGATTATCTGTGTACTGTCTTGTAGACTATACACAACTGTTACCTCCACCAGATGTCACTCCTGATTGTCTATGTAATGTCATGCAGACTATACACATCTATTACCTTTTCCAGATGTCACTACTGATTATCTGTGTAATACCTTGGAGACTATACACATCTATTACCTCTTCCAGATATCACTCCTGATTGTCTGTGTATTGTCTTGCAGACTAAACACATCAATTACCTCTCGCAGATTTCACTCCTGATTGTATATGTAATATCTTGCAGACAATACACATCTCTTACCTCTTCCAGATGTCACTCCTGATTGTCTGTGTAATGTCGTTCAGACTATACATATCTTTTACCTCTTCCCGATACCACACCTGATTGTCTGTGTAATGTCTTGCGGACTATACACATCTATTACCTCTTTCAGATGTCACTCCTGATAATCTGTGTGATATCTTGCAGACTATTACACATCTATTACCTCTTCCCGATGTCACTCCTGATTATCTGTGTAATGTCTTGCAGGCTATACACATCTATTACCTCTTTCAGATGTCACTCCTGATTGTCTATGTAATCTCTTGCAGACTATACACATCTATTACCACTTCCAGATTACACTCCTGATTGTCTGTGTAATGTCTTGCAGACTATACACATCTATTACCTCTTCCAGATGACACTCCTGATTGTCTGTGTAATGTCTTGCAGACTATAAACATCTATTACCTCTTTCAGATGTCACTCCTGATTGTCTGTGTAATATCTTACAGAATATTCACATCTATTACCTCTTCCAGATGTCACTCCTGATTGAAAGTGTAATGTCTTGAGGAGTATACACATCTATTACCTTTTCCAGATGTCACTCCTGATTATCTGTGTAATGTCTTGCAGACTCTACACATCCATTACCTTTTCCAGATGTCACTTCTGATTATGTGTAATGTCTTGCAGACTATACACATGTATTACCTCTTCCAGATGTCACTTCTGATTGTCTGTGTAATGTCTTGCAGTCTGTACACATCTATTACCTCTTCCAGATGTCACTCCTGATTGTATGTGGAATTTTCTGTAGGCTATACACATCGATTACCTCTTTCAGATGTCACTCCTGATTGTCTGCGTAATGTCTTGTATACTATACACATCTATTACCTCTTCCAGATGTCACTCCTGATTTTCTGTGTAATGGTTTGCAGAATATACACATCAATTACCTCTTCCAGATGTCAGTCCTGATTGTCTGTGTCATGTCTTGCAGACTACACACATCTATTAACTTTTCCAGATGTCACTCCTGATTGTCTGTGTAATGTCTTGCAGACTATACACATCTATTACCTCTTCCAGATGTCACTCCTGATTGTCTGTGTAATGTCTTGCAGACTATACACATCTATTACCTCTTCCAGATGTCACTCCTGATTGTCTGTGTAATGTCTTGCAGACTATACACATCTATTACCTCT
>NW_025203020.1:5194-8140 GCF_004010195.1 Chiloscyllium plagiosum
CAGATGTCACTCCTGTTTGTCTGTGTAATGACTTGCAGACTATACACATCTATTACCTCTCCTAGATTTCACCCCTGATTGTCTATGTAATGTCTTGCAGACTATACACATTTATTACCTCTTTCAGATGTCACTCCTGATTGTCTGCGTAATGTCTTGCAGACTATACACATCTATTACCTCTTCCAGATGTCACTCCTGATTGTTTGTGTAATGTCTTGCAGACTATACACATCTATAACATCTTCCAGATATCACACCTGTTTGTCTGTGTAATGACTTGCAGACTATACACATCTATTACCTCTCCTAGATTTCACCCCTGATTGTCTATGTAATGTCTTGCAGACTATACACAGATATAACATCTTCCAGATATCACTCCAGTTTGTCTGTGTAATGCCTTGCAGACTATACACGTCTATTACCTCTTCCAGATGTCACTCCTGATTATCTGTGTAATGTCTTGCAGACTATACACATCGATTACCTCTTCCAGATGTCACTCATGATTGTCTGTGAAATGTCATTCGGACTATACACGTCTATTACCTTTTCCAGATGTCACTCCTGATTATCTATGTTATATCTTGGAGACAATACACATCTATTACCTCTTCCAGATGTCACTCCTGATTGTCTGTGTAATGTCTTGCAGACTATACACATCTATTACCTCTCCCAGATTTCACTCCTGATTGTCTATTAATGTCTTGCAGACTAGACACATCTATTACCTCTTCCAGGTGTCACTCCTGATTATCTGTGTAATGTCTTGCAGACTATACACATCTATTACCTCTTCCAGATGTCACTCCTGGTTGTATATGCAATGTCGTCAAGACTATACACATCTATTACCTCTTCCAGATGTCACTCCTGTTTGTCTGTGTAATGTCTTGCAGACTATACATATCTATTTCCTCTTCGAGATGTCACACCTGATTATCTGTGCAATGCTTTGCAGACTATACACGTCTATTACCTCTTCCAGTTATCACTCCTGATTGTCTGTGTCATGTCTTGCAGACTATACACATCTATTACCTCTTCCAGATGTCACTCCTGATTGTCTGTGTAATGTCTTCGAGGAGAAAGTGAGGTCTGCAGATGCTGGAGATCAAAGTTGAAACTTTATTGCTGGAACAGCACAGCAGGTCAGGCAGCATCCAGGGAACAGGAGATTCGACGTTTCGGGCACAGGCCCTTCTTCAGGAAGAAGGGCCTGAAGAAGGGCCTGTGCCCGAAACGTCAAATCTCCTGTTCCCTGGATGCTGCCTGACCTGCTGTGCTGTTCCAGCAATAAAGTTTCAACTCTTTTAAATTATGGCCAATCTGCACCTTAACTAAATCTATTCATGCTTGTTTGATGACAATTTATCAATCACACCTTTGAAATTTTTAGTTGAATGGACTCAATAGCTTGTTGGGTCACTCCTGATTATCTGTGCAATATCTTGCAGACTTTCCACATCTATTACCTCTTCCAGATGTCACTCATGATTGTCTGTGTAATGTCTTGCAGACGATAGACATGTATTACCTCTTTCAGATGTCACTCCTGATTATCTGTGTAATATCATGCAGACGATACACATTTATTACCTCTACCAGATGTCACTCCTGATTGTCTGTGTAATGTCTTGCAGACTATACACATCTATTACTACTTCCAGATGTCACTCCTGATTATCTGTGTAATATCTTGCAGACGATACACATCTATTACATCTTCGAGATGTCACTCCTGATTATCTGTGTAAAGTCTTGCAGACTGTACACATCTATTACTACTTCCAGATGTCACTCCAGATTGTCTGTGTAATGTCTTGCAGGCTATACACATCTATCACCTCTTCCAGATATCACTCCCGTTTGTCTGTGTAATGCCTTGCAGACTTTCCACGTCTATTACCTCTTCCAGACGTCACTCCTGATTATCTGTGTAATGGCTTGCAGAATATACACATCGATTACCTCTTCCAGATGTCACTCCTGCTTGTCTATGTAATGTCAAGCAGACTATACACATCTATAACTTATTCCAGATATCTCACCTGTTTGTCTGTGTAATGTCTTGCAGACTATACACGTCTATTAACGCTTCCAGAGGTCACTCCAGATTATCTGTGTAATGTCTTACAGACTATTAAAATCTATTAACTCTTCGAGATGTCACTCCTGATTGTCTCTGTAATCTCTTGCAGACTATACACATCTATTACCTCTTCCAGATGTCACTCCTGATTGTCTGTGTAATGTCTTGCAGACTATAGACATGTATTACCTCCTTCAGACGTCACTCCCGATTATCTGTGTAATGTCTTGCAGACTATACACGTCTATTACCTCTTCCCGATGTCACTCCTGATTATCTGTGTAATATCTTGCAGACTGTGCACATCTATTACCTCTTCCAGATGTCACTCCTGAGTGTATGTGCAATGTCTTGGATACTATACACATCTATTACCTCTTCCAGATGTCACTCCTGATTGTCTGTGTAATGTCTTGCAGACTATACACATCTGTTACCTCTTCCAGATGTCACTCATGATTGTCTGTGTAATGTCTTGCAGACTATACACATCTATTACCTCTTTCAGATGTCACTCCTGATTGTCTGTGCAATGTCTTGCAGAATATACACATCTCTTACTACTTCCAGATGTCAATCCTGATTATCTGTGTAATATCTTGCAGACGATACACATCTATTACCTCTTCGAGATGTCACTCCTGATTATCTGTGTAATGTCTTGCAGACTATACACATCTATTACTACTTCCAGATGTCACTCCAGATTGTCTGTGTAATGTCTTGCAGACTATACACATCTATCACCTCTTCCAGATATCACTCCAGTTTGTCTGTGTAATGCCTTGCAGACTTTCCACGCCTATTACCTCTTCCAGATGTCACTCCTGATTATCTGTGTAATGGTT
>NW_025203021.1:0-622 GCF_004010195.1 Chiloscyllium plagiosum
CCTTCTGACTTTCTTAAACAAAGTTACAACTTTAGCTATTGTCCAGTTCTCTGCAACCTCTCCTGTGACTGACTAGCATACAATGGGTTTGTGTACAGTCCCAGATATTGACACCCTCGCTTTACTCAGTATTCAGGAATTTAGGTAAAAACAATGACTGCAGATGCTGGAAACCAGATTCTGGATTAGTGGTGCTGGAAGGGCACAGCAGTTCAGGAGCAGTAAAATCGACGTTTCGGGGAAAAGCCCTTCATCAGGAATAAAGGCAGAGAGCCTGAAGGGTGGAGAGATAAGCTCAAGGAGGGTGGAGGTGTTCCCTGGTGTGTAGTCTACCTTCTTGCGCATCAAAGCACACACCATATCCTTCACATTTTCATATCAAAATGTTCAAAAAATATCAACGTATGACTCTCCGGACACAGCATAATCATTGTACTGGAGCAGACCTGTCATTTGGGAGAAAGTGAGAACTGCAGATGGTGGAGATCAGAGTGAAAAGTCTGGCACTGGAAAAGCATGGCAGATCAGGCATAATCTGAGGAGCAACAGAGTCAACGTTTCGGGCAAAAGCCCCTCATCAGTAATGTGGGGAGTTTGGAGGGAAGGGACTGCCAGAGAAAAA
>NW_025203021.1:1670-8140 GCF_004010195.1 Chiloscyllium plagiosum
TGGAAACAAGGAATAGCATTTATACAGAAATGAGGTGCGCGAGGTGGTACAGTCTGGTTCTCTGTGATAGTGGGTTGGTTTGGATGAGATGTCCGTGTTAAATCGATCGACGGAAATGGAGATGGAGCGTTTAGGAAGGGGAAGGTTGTGTCCGAGATTTTCCAGGTGAACTTGAAATCAGGGTGAAAGGTGTTTGCAAAGTTCACGTATTATTCAACTACCACATGGGAGCGCGAGGTAGTGCCAATACAATCTTTCATGTCACAGACGAAAATGTGTGTAAGAGTGTCGGTGCAGCTGCTGCTGAAGAATTGGCCATGTACCCAAGAAAGAGGCAGGTATAGCTAGGGCCCATGTGAAAGTTCATGGCTGTCCCTTTGGTCTGAAGGAGGTGGGACGATTGGAAGAGAAATCGTCAATTGAATGAGTGTGTTGATGGAAGGATCCAGGTTGGGTCAGTGGAAGAGGAAGAACCAGAAGGCATCAAGGTGTTCGTCATAGCGGATGGACGTGTACAGGGACTGGATGTCCATGGTAAGAAATGGGCAGTGTGGGCCGGTGAACACAACGTCATGAAGGTCATGTTGGGCGGAGGTAGTCTCCCGAATGCATGGAGATCCTGGACCAATTGGTACAGGGCAATGTCAAGTTAAGTGGAAATATTTTATTTGGTGAAGGAGCAGGTGGAGATGATAACCCGTCTGTGCCAGTCAGGTTTATGGAATTCGTGCACAGGTAGAACCAGGTGGTGCGGCGTACCTGAGGTATGAGGGCGGTGGCTTTGGTTATGAGATCCCCTGAGGTGATGCCATTGGGGCGCGTAATAAACAAAGAGAAAAATCTAACGCCTATTAAAGTGGTAACGTAATTATCATGTGGGATTTAATTTTAATTATCGATTGGTCGAACCAACTCTGTCAGAGTAGCCTGGAGGTTGAGTTCGTTGACTACATCCAGGATAATTTTGTCGAACAATATGTATTGGAACCGATGCGTGATAAAGCTAACTTCGATCTGGTGCCGTGTAATGAGACTGGAATAATTAATTGTTCCAGAGTTATCGATCCTCTTGGAAATAGCGATCACAGTATAGCTTAATTGAGAATACAAATAGAGTGAGTGATAATAAATCCAAGAGCAGGGTCATGTGCCTGAACATGGGGGACGACAATAGAACGAGGAAGGGCTTCGCTAAAGTACATCGGAAACAGAGATTCCATGGTGGGACGGTTAGCGGGCAATGGAGAGCTTTCAATTTTTTTCTCTAAGTCCTCAGCAAAACTATATTCCAATGAAAAGAAACGAATGTAAGAAAAGGACTAATCTGCTATGGATGTCAAAGGAAACAAGGCTATCAACTTGAAAGATTAGGCATACAAATTGGCCAAAAACAAAATGAAACTCGAAGATTGGGAAAACGTTAAAGCTCAACGAAAAAAGCAATAAAGAAAAGTAAGTAGAACATGATAAAACTCTAGCACAGTATATAACGACAGATAGCAAAAGTTTATTTTCAACACAAAAAAAGTGGCCAAAGTAAATGTTGGTCCTTCAAAGGATTTCAAGGGGGTTATGGGAAATGGACGAGGCATTGAACAGGTGTTTTGTGTCTGTCTTCACATTGACGACAGTAATAGTATGCAAGTAAATGACAAAGAGATGAAATTAGTTAAGGAAATGGAAACAATCATTATTATGGAACAGGTACTGTTATGTAAGTTAATGTAGTGGAAGATTGATAAGTCTCCTGGAACTGAAGGTATGTATCCCAGGGAATGAAGAGAGATGCCAGGAGAATCAGCAGGTGCACTGGTGGTAAATTTCCAAAATTGGCTGGACGCTGGGACAGTCCCAGAAGATTGAAAAACAAAAAAGTGACACTACTGTTTAAATCAAGGAATAAATAGCAGGGTATCTCTATAGAACATTTGGCTTATGAGGAGAGACTAAGAAGGGTGGGATTATATTCATTGGAATTCATGCGAATAGCGGGGGAGGGTTGATCGCATTGAAACATCAAACATTTTGAGGAGAATAGATAAGATAGAAGGAGACAAGGAGTTCCACTTGTAGGTGAAGCTGGAACAAGAAGGCAGAGCCTCAAGTTGATGGGAGCAAATTTAAGACTGAGTTAAGAAGGAAATTCTTCACACAGCGGATTGTTAATATCTTGAATGAATTCCTTGCTCAGTGACGTAGTTGATGCTATTTCAGTAAATATTTTTAAACTTAAGTGTGTTTTTTTGAACAATAAATAAATTAAGGGATATGGCGCGAAAGTGAGTAAGTGGATCTGAGTCCACAAAAGGATCAGCCTTAATCTGATCGAGGGGAAGAGCGTCCAAGGGTCCGATGGCCGACCCCTGCTCCTGGTTTTTTTCTTCTAATATGCTAATGAGGTTAAGGATGGTCTGGAAGATGATAGTTTGTTGAATGGAAGTGAGGCTCGAGTCTATGTTTCTTTTGGAGGAAGCGTCCTTGTGTTGAAAATGGATTCAGCAGCATATAAGTCAATGTGCTAAACTGCCACTGCGTCGCCGTTGTCTGCTGGTTTGATGGTGAGGTTGAGCTTGGAGCAGAGGGTATGGAGGGCAATGAATTTTGTGGGTGGTACGTTTAAGTAGGTTTTATGGGTGGACTGGTTGAGGCGGTCAATGTCGAGGTGGCAGTGGGGGATAATGAGATCGACCAGCACTGCGTGTCCAACTGGATGGAGTGTGCTGGAGGCGGGCAAAGCCGTACTCGGATAGTCAGTTGGAGTTCTATTGGAAAAAATAAGTAGAGGTAAAGTCAGCATAACTTCGTTGATGTGGCAGTATAATTGGATGAAGGGGAGGACTTAACAGAGGACTGATTACTCATTCTGATAGGGAAGTTTGGAGAATGGGAAAGCACGTCCGGGCCGGGGTTAGAACCTGGTGTGGGGCAGGCTTTTGTGATGTGGAGTCAGATTGTCCTTGGAATGTGTGTGCTCTTGGCATCATCGGTGACATCAGGAAATGAATTAATGCACATACTGGTAGTTGGAGGCAGAAGTGAAGGTTTTTCAGGGGCCAAAGTGGCTTTACAAATGTCGTTTGCAGTGCTTTCATCGATGGCTTCATACTCATTGGCGGTGTTCTGAGCAGTGATGTCAGCAGGTACTAAAGTTGCTGAGTCAGTGGCATCAAAGCAGGTTGACGTGAAGTATCGGGTAGTCTTCGCGGTAAGGACAGAGGTGGTTGCCTTAGTGGCGATCGTGGAGGCATTTATCTTGGCGGCAATCGCTGAGGCAGTGATGCTGGCAGCGATTACGGAAGATACAAAACCAGCATAGGGTGCAGCCTGTGTTGCGGCAGGGGCTGAAGAGGCATTGCTGTTTTCCACATTGTCACCGTAGCTAGTGAGGTCAGGAATATGTGGATATGTGGATAGAGCAGATAAATGCATGGCTGACGATCTGGAGTATGGGAGAAGGATTCACATGTTTGGATCATTTGAATTTTTTTTAGGGTAGAAGTGACCTGTAAAAGAATGTAGGATTTCACATAAATTGGAGGGGGACTAATATGGCCATGGAGATTTGCTTGAGCTGCTCGGGGGAATTTATGCTAGTAAGGTTGGGCGGGGGTGAGACCCAGGGAGATAGTGAGGAACGAGACCAATCTAAGACTGGTACAGTTGAGAACAGAAGCAAGTCAAAAAGTCAGGGAAGGCAGAGACGAGTTGGGACTAATAAATTAAACTGCATATCTTTCAATGCAAGAGGACTAACAGGGAAAGCAGATGAAGTCAGGACATGGTTAGGAACATGGGACTGGGATATCATAGCAATTACAGAAACATGACTCAGGGATGGGCAGGTCTGCAGCTTGATGTTCCAGGATACAAATGCTACAGGAAGGATAGAAAGCGAGGCAAAAGAGGAGGGGTGTGGCGTTTTTGATAAGGTACAGCATTACAGCTGTACTGAGGGGGGATGTTCCTGCAAATACATCAAGGGAAGTTATTTGGGTAGAACTGATAAATAAGAAAGGGATGATCAACTTTAGGGATTGTATTATAGACCCTTTATAGACAGAGCGAAATTGGGAAACAAGCTTGTAAGGAGATCTCAGCTATCTGTAAGAATAATAGGTTGGTTATGGTGGACGATTTTAATTTTCCAACCATAGAGTGGGGCTGCCATCATAGTTTTAAGGGTTTAGATGGAGTGGAATTTGTTAAGTGTGTACAAGAAAAGTTTCTTATTCAGTATTTGGATTATTTGGATTTACCTACGAGGTATGCAAAACTTGACATGCTCTTGGAAAATAAGACAGGGCAGGTGACTGAGGTGTCTGCGGAGGAGCACTTTGGGGCCAGCGACCATAATTCTAATGGTTTAAAATAGTGATAGAAAAGGATAGATCAGATCTAAAAGTTGAAGTTCTAAATTAGAGAAAGGCCAATTTTTACGATATTAGGCAAGAACTTTGCAAATCTGATTGGGGCAAATATTCACATATCAGGGGACAGCTAGAAATGGGGAAGCCTTCAGAAATGAGATACCAGAATTCAGAGAAAGTGCATCCCCGTAGGGGTGAAAGGAAATGCTGTAAGGTATGTTGAATGTTGGCTGACTAAATAACTTGAGGGTTTGGTTGAGAAAAAGAAGGAAGCATATGTCTGGTGTAGACAGGATAGACCGGGTGAATCCTTAGAAGAGTATAAAGGCAGTAAGAGAGCAAAAAAAGGGATAGCTTTGGCAAATACAATTAAGGAGAATCCAAAGGTTTTTAACAATTACATGAAGGACAAAAGGGTAACTAGAGACAGAATAGATCCCCTCAAAGATCAGCAAAGCGTCCTTTGTGTGGAGCCACAGAAAATGGGGGAGATACTAAACGAGTATTCTGCATCAATATTTACTCTGGAGAATGGCATGGAAGATATAGAATGTAGGGAAGTGGATGCAGACACATTGAAAAATGTCCATATTACAGAGGAGAAAGTGTTGGATGTCTTGACACACATAAAGATGGACAAATGCCCAGGACATGACCAGGTGTCAGCTAGAACTCTGTGGGAAGTTAGACAAATGATTTCTGGGCCTCTTGCTGAGATATTTGTATCATCAATAGTCACAGGTGACATGCCGGAAGACATCTCACCAGAAGTTGGCTGACGTGGCGCCACTGTTTATTCAGGGTGGTAAGGACAATCCAGGGAACTATATACCAGTGAGCCTGATGTCCGTGCTGGGCAAGTTGTTATCGAGAATCCTGAGGGACAGGATGTACATGTATTTGGAAAGGCAAGGACAGCTTAGGGATAGTCATGAGTGCGACATCATGTCTCATAAACTTGATTGAGTTTATTGAAGAAGTAACAAAGACGATTGATAAGATCTATACTATATAGACTTCAGTAAGACATTCGACAAGATTAACGACGGAAGATTGGTTTGCAAGGTTAGATATCACGCAATACAGGGAGAACTAGCCACTTGGATACAGAACTGGCTCAAAGGTTGAAGACAGAGGGTGGTAGTAGAAGGTTGTTTTTCAGAATTGAGGTCTATGACTAGTGCAGTGTCACAAGGATTGGTGCTGGGTTCTCTACTTTTTGCCATGTCTATAAATGATTTGGATGCGACCATAAGAGGTATGGTTTGTAAGTTTGCAGATGACACCAAAATTGGAGATGTGTTGGACAGGGAAGGTCACTGATATTACAGCAAAATATTGATCAGATGGGCCAATGGGCTGAGAAGTGGCGGATGGAATTTAATTCAGATAAATGTGAGGTGCTGCATTTTAGGAAAGCAAATCTTAGCAGGGCTTATACACTTAATGGTACGGTCCTACGGAGTTTTGCTGAACAAAGAGACCTTGGAGTGCAGGTTCAGAGCTCCTTGAAAGTGGAGTCGTCGGCAGACAAGATAGTAAAGAAGGCGTTTGGTATACTTCCAGGAAGAGGGGTGGGGAGGGGTGGGGAGGTCATTCAAGAGCTCAAGGAGTTAGGCTGGAAGCTAAAAGCTAGGACAGACAGAGTCGTCATCTCTGGGTTGTTGCCGGTGCCACGTGACAGTGAGGCAAAGAATAGGGAGAGAGTGCAGTTGATCACGTGGCTGCAAGGCTGGTGTAGGAGGGAGGGCTTCAGATATTTGGACAATTGGACTGCATTCTGGGGAAGGTGGGACCTGTACAAACAGGACGGGTTGCACCTGAACCAGAAGGGCACCAATATCCTGGGGGGTAGGTTTGCTAGCACTCTTCGGGGGCGTTTAAACTAATTTGGCAGGGGGATGGGATCCGGACTTGTAGTCCAGCAAGTCAGCTTGCTGTGTGTCAGGATGCCCAAGACTGTAGGGAGGCTGTGGAGAAGGTAGCACTGACAGGGACTACTTGCGGACACAGAGATGGGCTCAAGTGCGTATACTTCAACGCAAGGAGTATCAGAAATAAGTTGGGTAGACTTAAGGCGTGGATCGGTACCTGGGACTACGA
>NW_025203022.1:0-8140 GCF_004010195.1 Chiloscyllium plagiosum
AGGGAAATTGCATTTTTAAAATCAATGTACAATTATCACGCAGTTTTATCAATTTGTCTTTCAAGGAATTGTCATGAAATTCCTGTTTATTTAAGACCACCATCGTATTGTTATTGTAAAATATTGTTTAATTTCCAGTCCATTACACACAGAAACTACCTAATTAATTCCCATTCGAATTACTACAATAAACAGTTAATTAGTTTTCATTTGTGTAACCACTTTAAACATAATATTGCAGTCCTGCCCTCCTGAGTGGGAACATTATGAAAGGAACTTGTGAAGGTTTCAAATCACACCTGCAGCAGAAATATGTCAAGAGCTATCTGAATGGTGATTAGAGAGTACCTAAGCACAGACTGAACTGCTTTTCAATTCAACATTAGATCTGATTCTATCTATTATACCAGTAATCACAAAATCTGATACTTATTTGTGACAGCTTACCAAGAAATATGTGTTGGAAAATTCGCTTTAGCCACTTTGCTTTTACAGAAGACTTACATCTGTCCCTGTTTTCTCTAACTAAAGAAATCTGAAGGGGATTTTCACTTTTACGAAAAAAGGGGAGGTGTTTCCCATATAAATTAATGCTTCATTGATGTACCCCTTTTCAGTGTATGTAAGGTTTCATAATAACGCTCTACTTTTGGATAGTGGGAATACCTGTATCTAATTCTGTTGCTGGTAAGTTCCTGGAGAATATTTGAAAATGTTGCAGAATTAAAGATTACGATGTCTAAGTAATGAGATTGATCTTTTTTTTTGCTGCAAAGGGGCAAGTCCAAACAATTGAAACACATTAAACATTATTCTCTCGTGCTATAAATTTGAAATAAAGTTGATATCTTCTTCAGTAAACTAACAAATGCTACTATTACTTGTCAGTCAGCTGGTTACCTACTTTGTAACTAAATGTTGTGATTCATCTAAATATTACTCTGTCCTTTGATCAAAGTGAATTTGTAATTGTTGTTCAGTTTATGAATTGTCAGAAACTTGTTTTTATTTTTCCATTCACCTGTTCATTTTGACCGATAGATTGAAATGTTTTGAAAATATTGGAATTTGTTCATTTAAAAATAAGGTTTGCACATATCTCACTTCTTGTATTATAATTCAAGAATGTTTCCTGGTGGAATTCGAGTAAATTCCAAACATTTGTTGATTTCAAATAAGATCTTTAACACCCAGTTATCAATCTGTTGTTAATTTTTCAACTGTTTACATTGAATTTGATTAGGAACTCATTCAGAGAGATCAACTAACAATTATAAACTATTTGCAGGATTATTGAATTGAAAGAGAGATATAGATGGGCACACATTTTTTGGAAGGCATTGCTTTTTCATTTAAATGTGTAGACTGTTCAAGAATTCTATATCGCCTTCCATTGGTTTTCTTGTCGAGAATGCAAATTTATAATTCATGTGAATTTTAATGTGTTCTGTATTTTGAGGTTTGTATCAGATTTAAGAAGAAAAGGAGAAACAATTAACATGAAAACTTTAGTGAATAGAAAGCAAAGGAAATTAAATTGACAGAGGCAACTTTTAGTATAATCTCAGAACATTCAGTCAAATATTACTAATGTCAAGAGCGTGGTGCCGGTAAAGCACAGCAGGTCAGGCAGAATTCGAGGAGAAGCAGAATCAACGTTTTGGGCATAAGCCGTTCATCAGGAATCTTTTCTGATGACGGCCGAATGCCCGAAAGGTCGATACGCCTGCTCTTTGGATGTGCCTGCCCCTTTCCAATGCCACACTCTTGGCTCTGATCTTCAGCTTCAGCTTTCCTCACTTTCTCCGAATATGTTTAATGAACGTGAACTGAAAAGGTTCGCGTCAGCAGTTGAACAAGACCAAGTTAACACATTTGTTTGCAATATTTATAGAGGAAACCTGTTTGGAACATGCAACAAATCAGATCAAACATCTCTTGCCGTTAAAACCCTTGGCCATTCTTAATAAAGAATAACCATGCTTTGAACAGCCAGTGTGGTGTGTAACGACTGAACTGAAATACCAGAGGGACAACGATTGCAAATATTGGAGGGAATGATAACCAGATCCTTACTGTGATAGTGGGGATTGATCTCAGAAACAGTGAGATATTTACTGTGATTATTCCACTGTACAGTAATTAGATGGTCATGAAGATCTTTGCGTGGCTTTAAGTGCAGTGTTTTGTTTGAACATTGATTTCAGTAACATTGAGATATTTTACAAGATTGACAATTGACTGTAAAAGATAAGTTTTAAAGGCAACAAAGTTTTTAAAAAAATCAGTTTTGTTTAGCGAAACACAATTCTAATTATATGGAAATCCTACTGTTTGGAAACAGGCCATTTGGCCCAATAAGTCTACACTGACGTTCCAAAGAATAATCCACTCAGCACCATTCTGCTCTCAGATTACTGGACATTTACCTCTGACTAATGCGCCTAACCTACACATCCCTGAACAGACCAATTCGGAGATGCCGGTGTTGGACTGGGGTGTACAAAGTTAAAACTCACACAACACCAGGTTATAGTCCAACAGGTTTAATTGGAAGCACACTAGCTTTCGGAGCGATGCTCCTTCATCAGGTGATGAACACAATCAGTGAAATATATTTAAATGAATTTGACTATGTTTCCACGGGTAAAATAAGAATTAATATTAACAATGATTGAGAGATTGCACACTACAATATATTTAGTTATTTATGTAAAGAGCCGTAATTCCACATTTACAGCAAATACTGGATTGAATGATTGTTCGGTATGAGCAACAACTGAATTATAAAATTCGATCAATGAATTTAGAAATAATGAGAAATCTCGTTTTGCTATGTGACTGAGGAATATGTGCAAACAAACAGGAATTATTGCACTGAAAAGTAATTGCAGGTCTGTGAATTTAAAGTCTGTGATTATGGAGATCATTCAAATAAGCAAACATCAGACATTCATAATTAATGTTGGATGGGAAGTCCTTGGATCCATCGTGGGAAACTTGACCTGAAAATAAAGTTTCATATTGCAGTGTTGGGACTCAGAAACAATTGGTCAAAATAAAATGTGAATCTCACTTGTTCAAAAGACTTTCTTAAATAATTTCACAATTATTATCATGACAATGACTTGATAATGTTGTTATATGAGCAATTAAAATGATTCAATATTTCAAAAACACTTTGCTGTGATGTTGATTGAATATTTATTAAAATTGGTAAATTGTGGAATACAATATAGTAACTATCTTTATGAATTGAAGAAAACATGAGCCATTCAGTGATTATAGAACATTTTTTTCTTTCTTTACGAAATACAGGTAACACAAGAAATATGAATTTCTATCAAATAATTTCCTCATAGAGACATGTTATTTTAATTTAGATGATTATAATTATGATCAGATTTCAGACATTTGTGTCAAAATTTGGAAGAAAGTTAATAGATAATGAAAGTGAGCCTGAAAGTGAACAAATAATGCAGACATTTGGTACATAAAGGAATTATAATAATTGTGTCATTATTGTACAGTGATGAATAATGTTGGAATAGAAAAGACAAAAAGAATCAACATGTTCAAAGCAGTTATTTGCTTACAATTAACTGAAACCAATAATCATTTTGTAGAGCGCGTGATTTGGAAAAAAACAGTCATTTACTGTGTTATATAAACTGATTTTTGCTCATTTGAAAGATTACAATTATCTCAGCCTTTGAAATTCAGAGAGCAAAAATGGAGACTTTCCCAAATTCAAAGTTTAGGTTTGCTGAATTATACAACAAACATTGTTGTAATTTGAAATATCTCTTGCACACAAATGTAAAATAAGTAAACTTAAAGATATTTAGAATGACAAAACATTTGTTGTTTGCATGATTGTATTACAGTCAATATCCGTGATAGAGTAGAAACATTGTTTTAAGCAACATAAGTCATCTTTAACTACTGAACTGACATAGAAGATATCAATTGCACTTGTTGCATGGAATAGTAAACAAATGCCTACTGTTGTTATTAGCCTCAGGATCAATAATGTCATTGGTTTCAGGAGCAATAAGGTACTTACTCAGGTTATTCTACTGAACAATAATCAGATGGTGATGAAAGTCTTTGTGTAGTTCTATGTGTACTGTTTAGCGTGAACATTGGTTTCAATAAAATTGAGATATTTACATGAATTAGGAACAGATTGATAATTGGATGCGAATGATCTGATTTAAAATCTGACAGTTTTTTATATTTACTATGATTGTTGAGTGAAACGTTCTTAAACCATCATGCAATCAATGGGATAGGTGAGGGTTGGCTAATCCAACTTTCAAATGAACACAACCTGATATTTTTACACTATTTCAATGTCACATTCAATATAAATATATGACTGGAAAGCTAAAATCAAACCTCACACAATACATAAACTGACCAGTAATTTAAAAAATGATAAATAATATCATGTGACATTTGTTTATTTTACTGAAGAATTAATTGATCTTTTCTCATATTTATAGCACTGGAACATAAAATTCTATATGTTGTTTTAACTAAGATCTACAGAACAAGAGAAAATTAATGACAATCATGACTTCGTATATTTCAGCTTTATGACTGCAACATTCTCACATATTTTCCGAGGAATATTGATTGAGTGGAATTAGATACATCTTGCTATTAGTGACCAGAAGAAAGTATATAGCAGACACTGTGATTATTGGAATGAACGATGATACCTCCTTATAATCTACTGATACTGTGATTGGATATACAGTAAATGTCAGCATCGAAGTAATTTATAAACAAATCAATTCAAAAATATTTCCAAGTTTAAACTAAGTACAATATTCACAATGATTGAGAGATTGCACTTTGCAATGTCCTTGCAGTATTTATTGTACGGAAGCATAATTCCACATTTATACCCCTTATTGGATTGCACAATTATTATAAGTAAGATATATTAGCAACAAAGGAACTTTAAAAATCATATTCATGAATTTGAGAATAATGAGATATCTCATCTTGATATTAGACTGAGTAATATATAGAAATGAAGAATAATATTGCAGGGAAACATAATTGGAGCTCTCTGAATTTCAAAGGCTGAGATAATTGTAATCTTTCAAATAAGCAAAAATCAGATATTTACAAAGAATTTTACAAGGGATATTTTTGGTCGTTTTGTATTTGGATTGGCCTGAACAAATAGGTATTAATATAGTAGCATTGACAATAAGAAATACTGAAAGAAATTTTAAAAAACACTACACGTTTACAAAGTCTAAGTTAAATTGCTGTGTAATTATTGTAATTGATAAATGCCTTTATAATCCTGACAGATAAATTGACTTAATATTTTGAAAGCACTTTGCTCTGACGTTGATTGGATATTCATTAAGGTTAAGAAACTGAAAATTAAAGCATAAACCTTAGCTGGATGGTGTGAAAAAATCATTCAGCAACAATTGAAAAAAACAGATTTTGTTCAAAAATGCAGGCAATGCAAGAGTTATATGCTTCCAATAGCTTTCTTGAAGAGTCATGTTAATTTTGTTAATGTAATTTTTATCACAATACAGTTTCAATATTTATTTCAGAATTAGGAGGAAAAGTTTTAGGGCATGAAAATGACTATTATTGTGAACAAACTGTAGTGTCAATGACATTTGGTACGGAAAGGAATTCTCATAATTGTGTGATTATTATTCACTGCCAACTAACATGGAAGGAAAAGGGAAATTGTCAACATTTCCAAGCATTTTTTTCTTATAATGAAATGAAAACAAAAATCATCTTGGAGGGCACATGGTTTGAAAAAAAGAAACAGTCACATAATGTGATATTTGAGCTGAAGACTAGTTCCCGTTTCCTCGATTGTAGTCTTCACAATAATTTAAAACTTATTGTTGGTTGAACTAAAGAACAAATGGATATAGTCATTTTTTTTTCTTGTACACCAAAAAAAGGCAAATGTAAAGCAATTTTATCATGAAAATTATATTACTCTGAATGTAATCATTTCACACACAATAAATGTATGTATTGAATTGAAATGTCATCATAGCTGTAGAAGTGTTTTCACCTGACAGGGAATGAAGACTCTGGAGGCAGGCTGAGCTCAGGCATGTGTAAGATGTTTACTCATGCAGCAATCAGTTAACGAAGGGATCGTCCCCCGAGGCCAATCTCGGAAGGGAGATCCATGACACACTGTAACAAATACAATAAAAATCAGCATTTCTATGGGCTTTCTGCATCACAATGGCTACATGCACTGTGGCTACAGCCCTCTCCTCCTCACCCAATTCAAACACTTAATCGCAGATGGACATTCTAATGGACATTCCCAAATTCCTTTCATCTCATGTTGTTTAACAGGTACGATAATCTCCAGGTTTTGGGATCTTTCCACACATCTTATTAACTCAGATTCCAAAGTTATTCCTGCAATCTCTCGGGCCTCTCAGGATGCCTTATCAGTTGGGACATTTTGAATTCTGCTATTCATTATATTTTATTTTATCAAAGTCAATTACTTCTCATATTGTTCACTGTCCTAATTATATATGTATAAAGAAATACAAAAGACAGTTAGTTTTAACTTACTTGCTATCAGATTAGTAATATGACTTGTGTTATAATGTTCATTAGATTGTGTGAAATTATCCAGCTACTCTTACTGTCAGGACTTTATAATTAATGGGCAGTCAACGTCATACCTTGATGTTAATTCCTAAAACTAGCTAACTGCACATTTAAGTTTAAATGCTTTTCTATAATGTTGTTTTTTTGATAGGCATTGGTTACATGTATCTAATTATGTTACAAATTACCTCTATGATTCTCAGGAATCTGTAATTAGAACCTTTGCTTAATATTCTTAGTAACTTTAAAATAATAACTATTTCTGACAAACGAACTCTTCTATTGTCGCGACAGCTGATTAGAGATCTCATGTGTAAAAATGAACAGCATTTGTTGGAGTGTAATGGGCGGCACGGTGGCACAGTGGTTAGCACTGCTGCCTCACAGCACCAGAGACCCGGCTTCAATTCCCGCCTCAGGCGACTGACTGTGTGGAATTTGCACATTCTCCCTGTGTCTGCGTGGATTTCCTCCCACAGTCCAAAAATGTGCAGATTAGGTGAATTGGCCATGCTAAATTGCCCGTAGTGTTCGGGGCAGGGGTAAATGTAGGGGAATGGGTCTCGGTGGGTTGTGCTTCGGCGGGTCGGGGTGGACTTGTTGGGCCGAAGAGCCTGTTTCCACACTGTAAGTAATCTAAACTCAAAAAAATCAGACGTCACTTAATATGGAAGACCGAATATTAATCCAATGATTTCTGTGAACATTCAAATTAGAAAGGAACAGATATTACCTGTGAGTGTTGGATTTGAAATCATTAGTTAGTTTGTGTTTGTGTTGACCTGAAATGAGAGAACTATTATTCCTTTTTAATATTGACACTAAGATTAAATCAAAATGTGAATTTGACGATGGTTTCTTACAAAACCTAAACTGAATTACTGTGAGATTTTTGGAGTGACAATGAATTGATAATTAATTTTAGAACTTTGGCAAAGTAAGTGATTCAATATTTCCAAACGGGTTAGCTCTGATGTTGATTAGATATTTCTTAATCTGTCAGCTGGGAATACAAATTCTGGAATGATGATGTGGCAAGACATTAGACATTCAGTGAATGCTGATCAGAAATGGTTTGTCATTCAAAATTCTCAGATCTTCAAGATATCTATACTTGGTTTCTTAGCTTTTCTTCTGGAGAAATATAATATATAATAAGAACAAATTTTGCATTGTATTTAATTTATGCAATTTTTCATATCATCAATATTTAGACATATGAGTCAGAATTATAAAGAACATAAGTCAATAAGGAAGATTTATTTTCACAGAAGCATACAGTCAACAGCATTTATCAAGGTATTTGTTTCAATATTATCTCTAATAAACGGATAAATACGTTTAATGGGGATCTGTTGACAATGTAATGAGCCACAATTACATTTTTATCATAATTTTTGGATTGGAAATCTAACAGAAAAAGATTCCTATATTTAAGACTTGCAGTATCCTCAGTCAGAAGTAATAAGTGTCATCATTGGTCTGGGAAAGATGTAGTGTG
>NW_025203023.1:0-8143 GCF_004010195.1 Chiloscyllium plagiosum
AACCGTTGATGTCATTGTGCTATCCCACTCGAATTCAGGGAAAGGAATCCAGTCTGTCTCAATGGAATATGTCTTGGCAGTAAATTCAGTAACTGCAAATCACTACAGTTACTGTATTTGCTGCACTTTGACTCACACATTCATGTGATCAGTCATCACAGCTATTTCAGTGCTTTGCTCTCAAAGTCCATGTTCTAATTTTCTAAGGGAGTACATTACAATTGCCGTTTCATAATCATGCTTTTTTTGTTCTGAACCAGATCTAATCCCCTCAAAATGTCTGAAGAAGTTCGCCCAGACCTGAATGTTGTCTATTTTGAAGGTAACTGCCAGACCTTGCATTTCAGATACAATTCGATTCGTCAACGTATCAGACTTGAATGAAAACAGACTTTATTTGCATTATATTTAAAATGCAATAAAAGAAAGACGGAATATCAGAAGCATTAATTATTTTACTTCCAAACATAAATTGTTCAACATAGTATCGTCCCATAGACATCTTCAATCTAAAGGAATTATCAGGAAATTTGATGGTTAGACTTGCAATTATCATGTTCATAAGGAAAACAAACATGAAGAGAAAACGTTGAAGAAGAAAGCTTCTAAAATACCTATATGGCGGCTTTGAATTGCAGCTTCAAGACCCCAGCAACTGCTATGAAAAAAATCTAAAACTAAAAATGCTGGTTCCCGGGGATCTTGATCCCACCCATTCAGGCTGCTTCTAATATTTCAACTAAAAAAAATACCTCAAGGCCTCACAAGCTGTTTACATTGTTGGCTTCAAATACATAGCTTGGTACCTCTGTTGCAAAACCTCTCTACAAAAGAAAACAGGATACATTACACATATTAAAGACAGTGAATGCTTCAATTCTCTCTCACAAAAAATGAACCATCTTTATACAAAGATAGCTCTACTTTTAAAACCTTTAGTCTTGTCCGATTATTACACCACAATACATGTACTGATACATATCCTTTGCATTGATATTAAGCATGCAAGCAATCATTAGTACATTCCAGTACAACCTTTTCTTCTCGTCGCTGAACGCCTCCTTCCTTAATCTGAAAACAAACTAAGGTCTTTAAAGTGACAGCATCATCTCAATTGCATCAAGAAATCAGTCCTGAATGCTTCAATGACGAGACATTTCAGTCAGACAGTGCCACAACTACCTATTGTTGACCATGTACAATTACTCTCACTTATTGACTTTAACAACTGAACCCAGTTTGATTTTACCTGAGATTGCATTTCGCGTGGGCAGCAGTGACGCCTGCTGAAAAGGTTCTCTCGTTGTTTGTTCCTCAGGTGAATCAGTTGAATCTGCGTTTGGACCCATAGCAAATGATACACACAAAAGAGACATTTTAGAATTCAGATCAGCTCAATTGGTTAATTATCTGGTTCAGGAAACATAGAACATAAAACATATAACATATAAAAATGCAGCACAGAACAGGCCTTTCGGCCCACGATGTTGTGCTGAGGATTGATGTAAAATAAAATAACTTAAACTACGCACCCCTCAATTCTCTGCTGTCCATGTGCATGCCCAACAGTCGCTTAAATGTCCCTAATGACTCTGCTTCTACCACCACCGCTGGCAACGCTTTCCATGCATTCACAAATCTCTGAGTAACGAACCTACCTCTGACGTCCCCTTTATACCTTTCTCCTAATATCTTTAATTTATGACCCCTCACGCCAGTCAATATTGCCCTGGGGAAAAGTCTCTGGCTATTGACTTTATTCGTGCCTCTCATGACCTTAAATATCTGATCAGGTCACCTCTCTTCCACATTTTTCCCAGAGAGAAATGCCCGATCTTAGTCAACCTCTCCTCATAAGGCCCTTCAGTCCAGGCAACATCCTGGTAAACCTTATTGCACCCTCTTAAAAGCCTCTGCATCTTTCCTATAGTAGGGCGATATGAACTGGGAACAATATTCCAAGAGTC
Source organism: Chiloscyllium plagiosum (assembly GCF_004010195.1). NCBI lineage: Eukaryota > Metazoa > Chordata > Chondrichthyes > Orectolobiformes > Hemiscylliidae > Chiloscyllium > Chiloscyllium plagiosum. The sequence continues at coordinate 1,968 of NW_025203023.1, forward strand.
GTCTCACCAGGGACTTGTAGAGCTGTAGCAAAACCTCGTGGCTCTTAAACTCAATCCCCCGTTAATGAAAGCCAAAACACCAAATACTTTCTCAACAACCCTCTTTCATTGGGTTGCAACTTTGAGAGGTATATGTACTTGAACACCAAGATCATTCTGTTCCTCCGCACTGCAAAGAATCCGGTCTTTAATCCGATATTCAGCATTCATCAACTGACAATTATCCAGGTTGAACTCCATTTGCCATTTAGGAGGAGAAAGTGAGGACTGCAGATGCTGTAGATCAGAGCTGGTAATGTGTTGCTGGAAAGGCGCAGCTGGTCAGGCAGCATCCAAGGAGCAGGAGAATCGACGTTTCGGCCATGAGCCTGAAGAATGGCTCATGCCCGAAACGTCGATTCTCCTGCTCCTTGGATGCTGCCTGACCTGCTGCGCTTTTCCAGCAACACATTATCAGCTCCATCTGCCATTTCTCAGCCGAGATCTGCATCCTGTATATGTCGTGCTGCAGCCTGCATAGTCCTCGATACTATCAACGGCACCTCCAAACTTTGAGTCATCTGAAAATTTACTAACCTACCCTTCAAACATCTCATCTAGATCATTTATAAAAACTACAAAGAGCAGAGGCCCAAGAACAGAGCCCTGCGGGACTCCACTCAACACTGATCTACAGGCCAAATACTTATTATCCACAACCACTCTCTGCCTTCTGTCATCTAACTAATTCTGAATCCAGATAGCCAAATGAGTGGTGACACGTGGCCTGTGCTGGTTGAACCTGCTTCCATTGCCTGACACTTAGTTGTCTTTGAGAATGTGGTCGTGAGCTATCTTATTGAAACTTTGATGTCATTGTGCTATACAACTCGAATACAGAAACAGGAATCCAGTCTACCTCAGTGGAATATGCCTTGGCAGTAAATTGAGTATCTGCAAATCACTACAGGTCCTGTATTTCCTACACTGTGACTCTCACATTCATGTGATCAGGCATCACAGCTATTTCTGTGCTTTGCTCTCAAAGTCCATGTTCCACTTTTTTAAGGGACTACATTACAATTTCCGAGTCACTATCACGCTTTTCTGTTCTGAAACATCTAAGCCCCTCAAAATGTAAGAAGCAGATAGCCTAGACCTGAATGTTGTCTGTTTTGAAGGCAATTGCCAGACCTTGCGTTTCAGGTGCAATTCGAGTAGTCAAACTATCAGTCTTGAATCAAAACAAAATTTGTTCATACACGGTATTTAAAATGCAAGGAAAGGAAGACAGAATTGGAATAACTTACAAATTCTGGAAAAATTATCAGAATCATAAATTATTTAACTTCCAACCAGAACATGTTCAACATTGTAACGTCCCATAAATATCCCAGATCTAAAGGTAATATCATGAAAATAGATTGTTGGACATGCAATTGTCCTTGCCACAAGGAAAACAAACATGAAGAGAAAACACTTAAGAAGAACGTTTCCAAAAGTGCAGCTTCAAGAGCCCAACAACTGCTATCGAAAAAAACCCTGAAAATGCTGGACCCTGGGGAACTTGATCCCACTCATTCGGGCTGTTTCTGATATTCTAACTTTCAAAAAACCTCAATACCTCATAAGTTGTTTAAATTGTTGGATTCAAATACATAACTTGGTACCTCTGTTTCAAAACCAAAAGAAAACAGGACACATTACGCAATTTAAATACACTGAATTCTTCAATTCCCTCCCACAATAAAAAATGAACCATCATTGTACAATGATTGCTCTACTTTTGAAAACCTTTTGTGTTGTCTAATTATTACACCACAGTGTATATACTGATACAAAGCCATAGCACTGATATTAAGTATGCAAACGTTCACTACTACAATCCAGTACAGCCTTTTCTTCTCGTCACCTAACGACTCCCTTTTCCTTTCTTAAACCTAAAGCAAACTAGGCTCTTTAAAGTGAAGCTTCAAGAAATCAATACTGAATGCTTCAATGACAAGACATCCAAGTCAGTCAGTACCACACCAACTTATTGTTGACCGTGTACCATTACTCACAATTAATCAATTTATTAAGTGAACCCAGTTTGGCTTATACCTGAGATTGCAGTTCGTGTGGGCAGTAGTGACGCCTGCTGAAAAGATTCTCTTGTTGTTTGTTCCTCAAGCGAATTAGTTGATTCTGTGTTTGGAACCATGGCAAAATATAAACACAAAATAGACCTTTTAGAATTCAGATCAACTCAATTGGTTAAATATCTGGTTCTGGAAATATAGAACATAAAAATAGTACACAGAAAAGTTTAACACAGAACAGGCCCTTCGCCCACTATGTTGTGCCGAGGATTAATCTTAATGTAAAATAAAATGACTTAAACTATGCACCACTCAATTCACTGCTGTCCATGTGCATGCCCAGCAGTCGCTGAAATGTCCCTGATGACTCTGCTTCCACGACCATTGCTGGCAATGCATTCCATGCCTTCACAACTCTCTGCGTAAAAAAAACCTATCTGTGACGTCCCCTCTACACCTTTCTCCCAATATCTTAAAACTATGACAATTGCCCAATCAATCCTGCCCTGGGAATGTCTCTGGCCATTGACACTATCCATGCCTCTGATTACCTTGTATACCTCGATTGGTCACCTCTCTTCATCCTTCTCTCTGAGAGAGAAAAGTCCGAGCTTAATCAACCTCCCTTCATAAGGCAAGCCCTCCAGTCCAGGCAACATCCTGGCAGATCTTATTTTCACCCTCTGCAAAGACTCTGCATTTCTCCTATGATACAGCGACCAGAACTGGACACAATATTCCAAGTGTGGTCCCACCAGGGACTTGTAGAGCTGTAGCAAAACCTCGTGGCTCTTAAACCCAATCCCCCTGTTCATGAAAGCGAAAACACCATATGCTTTCTTAACAATCCACTTGGGTGGCAACTTTCAGGGATCTATGCACTTGAACACAAAGGTCAAGTGTTCCTCCACACTACCAAGAATCCTGTCTTTAATCCTACATTCAGCATTCGAGTTCGACCTTCCAAAATATATCACTTCGCGTTTATCCAGGTTGAACTCCATCTGCTATTTCTCGGCCCAGCTCTGCATCTTGTCTATGGCACGCTGCAGCCTGCAATAGCCCTTGATACAGTCAACGGCACCTCCAAACTTTGTGTCATCTGCAATTTTACTAACCCACCCCTCAACCTCCTCATCCAAGTCATTTATATATAAAAAAACCAAAGAGCAGAGGCCTAAAAACAGACCCCTGCGGGGCACTATTCAACACTGACCTCCAGGTAGAATACATTTCAAATACAACTACTGTCTATCTTCTGTCAGTTAACAAGTCCTGAATCGAAATAGCCAAATCTCCATGTATCCAATACCTCCTGACTTTGTGAATGAGCCTATCATCAGGGACGTTATCAAATGCCTTGCTGAAATCCATGTACACCACATCAATTGCACGACCTTTGTCGACCTGTCTTGTTATCTCCTCAAAGAATTAAATAAGAATAGTGAGGCATGACCTGCCCCCACAAATCCTTGCTATGCTATGCTATAATCATGCTATGCGTTTCCAAATACTCATAAATTCTATCCCTCAGAATTATTTCCACAACCTTACTGACCACAGATGTAAGACTGGCTGATCTGTAATTGCCAGGGATTTCCCTATTACCCTTCTTGAAAAGAGGAACAACATTCGCCTCCTTCCAATACGACTCCCGTGGAGAGTGAGGAAGCAAAGATCTTCGCCAATGGTTTAGCAACATCCTTTCTCGCTTTCCAGAGACAGCTAGGATAAATCTGGTCTGGCTCTGGGGACTTATCAATCTTGATGCTTGCCAAAATTTCCAGCACATCAACTTCATCAATCGTGATGTGTTCAAGCCAGTATCCCAGCTCCTCAAATTTCTTGATCAAGTTCCCTTGAACTAGTGATAACCGAAGCAAAAAACACATGTACGGCTTCCCCTATCTGCTCAGACTCCACCCACAAGTTCCCTGATGGGCCCTAACTTCTTTCTGATTATTCTTTTATTCCTCACGTATGAGTAAAATGCTTTTCGTCTCTCCCTCATCCTTCCCAACAGGCCTTTTTTGTGCCCCCTCCAGGCTCTCCTCGGTGCACTTCTGAGCTCCTTTCTAGCAAGCCTGTAATATGAAATAACATTCTTTTTTTTAAAATGCAATCAACATCGGCTGTCTTGGTTGTAACAGCTTTTACTGCCCGTTGTTCATTGCCGTTAAGAATCTCGTGGTGAGCAGCCTTAATGTATCACTGACGTCATTGTGCTGTAACAGTCGACATGAGGGAGAGGAATGCACTCTTCCACAATGAACTGTATTGTAGCATGAAATTTAATACCGTCCCGGTATTTCGGAGACTATGACTCTCATATTCATGTGATCACTCTTCTCAGTTTTTACATTGCATTACTCTCAAGGTTCATGCCCGAGTCTAACTTGCAATTTTCCAGTCACTATCACGCTCTTTTGTTCTGACCCACATCAACCACTTCAAAAGTTGTGAAAAAGATAGCCAAAACTCGAATCTTCTCTTATTTTAATGTCATGTGCCAGGCATTGCGTGCCTTCGAATGGACAAAGGGCCACTCTTGATTCAAAACACATTTATTCATACAAGTAAAACAAAATAAAAGAAAGGCATTATTCTGACTTGAAATGACTGGAAAATGACTGGAGTCACATTCAAGTTCTGTTGTTATGAACCAGAGCAAGCCCCCACAACGTACATGAACACAATGGTTTCTTATTTTAAAGGCAATGCCAGGCATTGTAGTCCTAATGCAAACTAACTGTTTTGAATGAAAACACACTTAATTCTACATAATATTTGAAATACGATATAAGAAAGATGGAATTGTGATAACTTAAAACGACTGGAAAACGTAACAGAATTAAACATTATTTAACTGCCTAACTGAAAGTGTTCAATACAGTAACATTCATAAACACACCCGTTATAAATCCAACTTCTGTAAATACGTTGTCGAGCATGCACTTCTATAATCCATAAGGAAACAAAACAAAAAATCAAGAGAAAAAGCTGAGAAAAAAATAGCAAGGAGAAATATATTGCAGCTTTGAAATGCACCTTACAATCCCTGCAACTGTTCCGAAAATAAAAAAAACTTAAAGTGGAAATCCTGTCTCTAGGGGAGTTTGATCTCACCCATCCCGGCTGCTTTAATTATTTCACTACTAAGAAAAAACTCATTGCCTCAGGAGCTATTTCCGTTATTACTTTCAAATATTCAGCTTAGTACCTCAATATTAAAATCTCTCTTTTAAATGAAGCAGAACACATTAAACCTCTTAATGTCATAATCTTATAATAACTGCCCCTCACAAACATGAACCACCATGAGACATAAGTTTATTTTTATAAACTTCAGTGCTATCCTGTTAGTACACCACAACACATATGTAGGTACAATTATATTGCATAGTCATTAGGCATACAGGCATTCACTAATATAGCCCAGTTATCACCATCATTGTACACCTCCCACCTCCTCCATTAAAGTCGCAACATCGCAGGGACAATTCGGTTATGTCATTCTGTCACCTGTATCATTTCGGAATTAAATGGCTGCAAGAAGAAACTCAAACTAATTGATCTGGAATTTCCATCCTTATATCCTCCCCCCCAAAAAGCGGTATTAGCAGAATATGCAATTATCTCAGATACAGTACTATTAACGTTAATGTTGAAATCTTAGATTCCTTATCAGTCGTGGAATATTGCTGCTGATGATTATTCAATTGTTGGGGAAAATGCACAATTGGCTTTCTGAAGTATTGTCAGGTTCTTGCAAGAATGCAGCACCCACTGCCACATTACCCGCATCGACAGCCACCTTTGCCACATTCCAGCTGGCTAAAAGTGGGCTTTCAGCTTTCAAGCTGTCAAATGTCTTCTGAAATTGCGCTGTGCTGTGAAAGTTTCTTAATGTTTCCAAAGGTGTGACTCAGTGGAAAACTCACACTGCTGAAAAATTCTCACATTTTACTGCGTTGTGGACCAGATCAGACTCCATAAAAATATTTTAAGAAGGTAGCCTCAAACATAACCTTTTCTTATTTTAAAGGTTAACGTGAAGTGGCTGTTCCAGATGTGATGCAACTTATTAAACCACTCGATGATAATCAAGGCACCATT
>NW_025203024.1:0-2857 GCF_004010195.1 Chiloscyllium plagiosum
ATGTCTCTTGGAAATTGTTCATTTTAAATCAGTGAGATCAACAGATGTGGTTAGCCAATAGAGTGAAGGGATATGGCAGATGTGGTTTCCTGGACATAGGTCAGAGATCAGTCATTGCCTGAAGAGAACAAATGACCTCCCGCTGTTTCTGTGTTCCAGGCTGGAGGAGGGGGCTGAATGGCCTCCTGCTCCTGTGTAACAGGCTGGTGGAGGTGGGGGGGGGAGGTGCTGAATGGAGCGTCCTCCTAGCCTCCCCTTCCCTTTCTGTTCTCCACATTCAGTTTCTGTTCGTTAATTTCCAAATCTCAATTTAAAATTGGCATTATCGGAAATCCCCAATTGTTGACAATGGAGCGTCCTCCTAGCCTCCCCTTCCCTTTCTGTTCTGTTCTCCACATTCAGTTTCTGTTCGTTAATTTCCAAATCTCAATTTAAAATTGGCATTATCGGAAATCCCCAATTGTTGACTTTGAGAAGATCATGTGGACCACCAAGGAGTTCGAAAAATAATTTTGGAAATGTGAAGGGACATAATGTGTAATAACAGCCTTGAACAAATTGATGCAAGCATTTTACAGGACATCATCAGGTTATGAAAGAATTCTATTCTCAAACTAAGTCAATTTATATGCAAGTTGTAACACAATACCATACAATACAATTCAGTATGATGCAATATCATATCATTCTGGTCGGAATGATGTTGTGAAACTTGAAAGGGTTCAGAAAAGATTTATAAGGATGTTGCCGGGGTTGGGGAGTTTGAGCTACAGGGAGAGGCTGAACAGGCTGGGGCTGTTTTCTCTGGAATGTCGGAGACTGAGGGGTGACCTTATAGAGGTGTATTAGATCACAAGGGGCATGGTTAGGGTAAATAGGCAAAGTCTTTTCCCTGGGGTGGGAGTGTCCAGAACTAGAGGGGCATAGGTTTAGGGTGAGAGAGGAAAGGTATAAAAGAGACCTACGGGGCAACTTTTTCACCCAGAGGGTGGTACGTGTATGGAATGAGCTGCCAGAGGAAGTGGTGGAGGCTGGTACAATTGCAACATTTAAGAGGCATTTGGATGGGTATATGAATAGGAAGGGTTTGGAGGGATATGGGCCGGGTGCTGGCAGGTGGGGCGAGATTGGGTTGGGATATCTGGTCGGCATGGACGGGTTGGGCCGAAGGGTCTGTTTCCATGCTGTCTGACTCTAATTTAGTATAATATAATGTAAAATAACATAAGATGGGCATTCATAAATATGAGTGCATTTCAGATCTTTATAATGAATATCAATACACCCTTGCTGGGGATCTGCATCATAACCGAGTGTCGGTAGGTCGGATGTTAGTGAGTCTGGGTCTGTGTGCAGTGATTGTTGGGAGACCATGAGAGCAACCAATTCTGACAAAGTGGACGTTGGGAGGTCACAGACTCCCCGATAAGGGCTCTCCCATTAAAGAAGCAGGAAGGGGTGGAGGGACCCCTTCTCTCAGACAGACCCCCGGGACTCAACTCTGAATCAGTTCTTGCCCTACTCTTGGCTCCTGCCAGAGCCGTAACATGAACGGGGAAGGTGGCCTAAAGCCTGAGGCCTAGTCCTGATTTAGCGCCATCTTCCATGCTGGCTGGGAATTCTGGATGACGGGAGTTGGGGCGGGAGAGGAGGTGAGGGGTGCTGGCAGGAAGGTTTCGGGGAGTTCACCACGTGCGTAGTGAGTAGGGAGGGCCTCGCTCAACAAATGGGGAACAGGCCTGCTACTCCCCATTGCCTGTCGTGGCACAGCAAGATCCCACGGGCGTCAACTCGGGAAAGATCCCGATAAAAAATAGAGTGTCCCACTGTCCCTCAGAACTAGGGCTCAGGATCTAGGCCTCACTGACAGCCAGAGCCAGGGAACATTGGTTCCCCATGTGGGTATGTGCCACAGGCCATGTGCCCCCTCTCACCCTCACCAAGCCTGACTCTCCAGTGACGTCAGTTGTGGGTAGAGCTATTGGCCTCAGGACACCATCATAGATTCCCCAATACCGCTCCCACCGAATACGGGCCATGGGATCTTTCCTTGCAGTTGAAAGGCCTCATTTCCATGTCTCCCTCCAAGTGACGGCACACTGGCTTGCCCTATTTAATGGGGTGTCAATTGAAGGCTCAATATTGACCACAGGTGTGCTCTGGAGAGACCATCACCCCCTGTAACCATGACAATATTTCAAACATTGGCTTGTGTTGCGTCAGCAGAGTGTGACCAGGTGAGTGAGGGGCCTTGTAGAAGATTCAAGGGTTGGGGAGAGAGAGTAACCCACCGAACCCCACTCCAGGCACATAACTACACATTAATCGGGGGGTCACCAGGGGGTCAAGGGAGCAACGAGTTCAGGCCTTGCCCCAAGCTACTGTAACCCACACCCACCAGGGGAACTGACACTCACCAGCTCTGACTCTCAGTGAGGCCTAAAGCCTGAGGCCTAGTTCTGAGGAACAGTGGAAGCCTTTATTTTTATTGGGATCTTTCCGAATGGACACCAAATTATTTGTTGTGTCAACGTCTCTCCCTCGCTACCTCACACTCTCCAGTTCTCAGAAAGACTATTTATCACATCCTCAAGCACGATTTCAGCAGATAATCGCTTCACCACTTCCTGTTTTTTTAATCTTAATGACTATGTTTGTTTCAAAAGAGCACATGTCTTTCATTGATGAATATGATTTTCACAGTCGCTGGTTGTGAGTATTTATTATCTAACACCAATAACACACTGACCCTCCGACAGTGCGGCACTCCCTCAGCACTGACCCTCCGACAGTGCGGCCCTCCCTCAGCACTGACCCTCCGACAGTGCGGCACTCCCTCAGCACTGACCCTCCGACA
>NW_025203024.1:6364-8144 GCF_004010195.1 Chiloscyllium plagiosum
GTGTGTGTGTATGTATCAGAGAGAGTGTGTGTGTGAGTGAGTGTACGTGAGTGTGAGTGTGTGTGTATGTATCAGAGAGAGTGTGTGTGTATGTATCAGAGAGAGTCTGTGTGTGAGAGAGTGTATGTGAGTGTGAGTGTGTATATGAGAGAGCGAGACTGCACATGTATGTGAATGTGTGTGTATGCGAGTGTGCGTGTATGTGAGTAAGTGTGCATGTTTGTGAATGTGTGTATGAGAGTGAGTGTGTGTAAGAGTGTGAGGGTGTATGAATACTGTGCTCTATTCACACCAAGAGCGAGACTGCACATGTATGTGAATGTGTGTGTATGCGAGTGTGCGTGTATGTGAGTAAGTGTGCATGTTTGTGAATGTGTGTATGAGAGTGAGTGTGTGTAAGAGTGTGAGGGTGTATGAATACTGTGCTCTATTCACACCATGCAACTATAGAACATGGAACATTCCAGCGCAGTACAGGCCCTTCGGCCCTCGATGTTGCGCTGACCTGTGGAATTAATCTGAAGCCCATCTAACCTACACCATTCCATTATTATCCATATGTGTGTCCATTGACCATTTAAATGCCCCTAATGTCAGCAAGTCTACTGCTGCTGCAAGCAGGCCGTTCCTACTACGCTTTGAGTAAAGAAACTACCTCTGACCTCTGTCCTATATCTATCACCCCCTCAATTTAAAGCTATGCCCCCTCGTGCTAGACATCACCATCCTGAGGAAAAAGGCTCTCACTGTCCACCCTATCTAACCCTCTGACTATCTTATACACCTCTATTAAGTCCCCTCTCAACCTTCTTCTCTCCAACGAAAATAGCCTCAGTTCCCTCAGCCTTTCCTCGTAAGACCTTCCCTCCATACCAGGCAACATCCTGGTAAATCTCCTCTGAACCCTTTCCAAAGCTTCCACATCCTTCCTGTAATGCGGTGACCAGAACTGTACGCAATACTCCAAGTGCGGTCGCACCAGTGACCTGTACAGCTGCAGCATGGCCTCATGGCTCCGTAATTCAATCCCCTCCCATTAAATGGCAACACACCGTATGCCGTCTTAACAACCCTATCAACCTGGTATTAACGTTCAGGGATCTATGTACGTGGACACCCGAGATCTCTCTGTTCATCCACACTGCCAAGAATTTTTCCATGAGCCAGTACTCTGCATTCCTGTTACCTCTTCCAAATTGAACTAACTCACACTTTACTGCATTAAACTCCATTTGCCACTTCTCAGCCCAGCTCTGCAGTTTATCTATGTCCCACTGTAGCCCACAACATCCTTCAGCACTATCCACGACTCTGCCTACCTTAGTGTCATTTGTTAACTGAACTTCAATGACGTGATATGAACATGCAACCTTCTGTTCTGGAGTTAGGTGCGCTATCGTTACACCACAAGCCATTGTTCACTAATTCTTTTCACTCCTCACCTCCCTGCCTCGGCCCCGGGGATGACCTGGGGCGAAAGATGAATGTTACTTGTTTTGAAATAAGGGGGGGATTCCCAGTGACTCATTGCAGCGTGATGTTAATAGAGTGCAGGCAGAGAGGCTCGACATTCCCATAACACAGAAACCATCAGCAGCTGTAGTTGCATTCCCATTCTGACTTTGCAAAAAGTTAGGGCAGTAGGAAACCACGTTCAGGGCTCAGTGCAGCCTGTTCCCTCCATGCACGCACCCACAGACACACACACACGCGCGCGCACACGGAGACATACCCATAGACACACACACACGTACATATGCACACACACACATGCACAGAC
>NW_025203025.1:0-8145 GCF_004010195.1 Chiloscyllium plagiosum
ATACATGTGACAGTTGTTGCCTATATTAGACACAGTGTCTACTGTTCTATATGTTATAAACAGTAACAGCTGGTCTCTATTATACACACGAACATACGTTCTCTACATTTCACAAAGTGACTACTGTTCTCTGTATGATACATAGGGACAACTATTCTCTATGCTATGCACAGGGACTGCCATTCTCCAGAATACACACAGGCGCTGCACGGGGACTGCTGGTCTCTCTATTATATTTAGGACTGCTGTACTCTAGAATGTCCGCAGGAACGCATTTTTATATGTGTTACATCGGGACTACTGTTCTCTGCCAGACACTCAGACTGTTCTCTCTATTATGCACTGGCACAGCTGTTCTCTATATGAGACACAGGATCTGCTGTTCTCCACAGTATACACAGGGACTACTGTTCTCCACTTTAAAAACAGGGACTGCTGTTCTCCACAATGTACGCAGGGCTGCTGGTCTCTACATTTTACACATGGACTTCTGTTCTCTACCAGACACACTAGACAGCTGTTCTTTATATTATACACTGGCACTGCTGTTCTCCACATTAGAATCAGGGACTGCCACATTATTCTCAGTGTTTGCTGTTTTCCATATTATACACAGTGACTGCTATTCTCTATATTATATACAGGGTCTCTTTATTAAACACAGGGAATGCTGTTCTCTGTATTATACACAGGGACAGCTGTTCTCCAGATTGTACACAGTGACTGCTGTTCTTTACATTATGCACCGGCACTGCTGTTCTCTATATTATACACAGGGACTACTGCATTCTATATTATACACAGGGACTAATGTTTTCTATATTATACACAGGCACTGGTGTTCTCTATATTATACACAGGCACTGGTGTTCTCTGTATTATACACAGGGATTCATGTTCTGTATATTATACACAGCGACTGCTGTTCTCCATGTTGTACATCGGGACTGATGTTCTCCAAAATAGACACAGAGACTGCTGTTCTCTATGCTATAGTCAGGGATGACCGTTCTCTATATCATACTCTGGGACAGCTGTCCTTTACAATGTACACAGGCTCTGCTGTTTTCTGCGTGTGCGCAGGGACTTCTGTTCTTTATTTTATATATAGGGAATGCTGTTCTTTGCAATAGACACAGAGAGTGCTGTTCTCTCTTATACACGGACATTGTTTTGTATAATTGACAGAAGGAGTGTTGTTCCCCATATTGTACACAGGGAAGTCTGTTCTCTGTATTACGCAGAGGGATTCCTGCTCTCTGTAATATACACAGGGACACATGTTCTCTATATTATACACAGCAACTGTTGTTCTCTGTATGAAACACAGGGACTGCTGTTCTATATTATACACAGGGATTGCTGTTCTCTTTATTAAAGACAGTTACTGCTGTTCTCTTATATCATATGTAGGACTGCTTTTCTCCACACAGTACACAGGGACTGCTCTTCCCGAAAATGTTTGCAGGACCGTTGTTTTCTACTTTTTACACAGGGACTACCGTTCTCTACCATACACTCAGGGACAGCTATTCTCTACATTATACGCAGCGACTGCTGTTCTTCACATGAAACACAGGATCTGCTCTTCTCCACAACATACACAGGGACTACTGTTCTCCATATTAAAAACAGGGACTGTTGTTTTTTACATTATTCACATTATTCTATATTATTCACAGTGCCTGTTCTTTATATTTTACACAGTGACTGCTGTTCTCTATATTAAACAGAGGGATTGCTGCTCTTTTTATGAAACACAGGGACAGCTGTTCTCTATATTGTACACCGTGACTACTGTTCATTATATTATGCACAGGGACTGCTGTTCTCTACATTATACATAGGGATACCTGTTTTGTACATTGTACACAGTGACTCATGTTCTCTATATTGTACACAGGGACAGCTGTTTTCTATATTATACACAGGCAGTGGTGTTCTCTTTATTATACACAGGGTTGACAGTTCTCTCTATTACACCCAGGGATTCAAGTTCTGTATTTTGCACACAGAGACTGATGTTCCCTATACACAGGGACTATATCTTATACACTGGGACTGCTGTTCTCCATATTAGACACAGGGACTGCTCTTCCCTTTATGAGACACAGCGACTGCTGTTCTCTATATTAAACAGAGGGATTGCTGCTCTTTTTTATTAAACACAGGGACAGTTGTTCTCTATATTGTACACAGTGACTACTGTTCATTATATTATGCACAGGGACTGCTGTTCTCTGTATTATACACAGGGACTACTGTTCTCTTTATTATACACAGGGATACCTGTTTTCTATATTGCACACAGTGACTCATGTTCTCTATATTGTGCACAGGGACTTTGTTTTCTATATTATATACAGGCAGTGGTGTTCTCTTTATTATACACAGGGATGACAGTTCTCTATTATACACAAGGATTCAAGTTCTGTATTTTGTACACAGAGACTCTATCTTATACACTATGACTGCTGTTCTCCATATTAGACACAGGGACTGCTGTTCTTTCCATTGTACACAGGGATTGATGTTCTCTCTATTGTGCACAGGGACTAATGTTCTCTGTATTATACACAAGGACTGCTGCTCTCTATATTATACACAGGAATACCTGTTCTCTGTATTGTACACAGTGACTCATGTTCTATATATTGTGTACAGGGACTGCTGTTTTCTATATTTTACGCAGGCACTGGTGTTCTCTTTATTGTACACAGCGACTGCTGTTCTCTATATTATACACAGGGACTCTATCTTATAGATTGGGACTGCTGTTCTTTCCATTGTGCACAGGGATTGATGTTCTCTCTATTATGCACAGGGACTGCTGTTCACTGTATTATACATGGGGACTGCTGTTCTCTATGTTGTACACATGGGCTCTTGGTCTCAACATTGCACACAGTTACTGCTGTTCTCTGCATGTGCGCAGGGACTGCTATTCTCTATTTTATACTTAGAAACTTGCTGTTCTCTATGTTATACACAGGGACTGCTCATCTCTGTATTGTACTGTGGGACTGCACTTCTCTATATTATACATAGGGACTGCTGTTCTGTCTGATAGACACAGGAACAGCTGTTTTCTAAATTATATACAGGGACTACCATTCTGTATAACAGACACAGGAACTGCTGTTCTCTATATTATATTCAGGGACTGCTCTTCTCTACATTATACACAGGGACTACTGTTCTCTATATTAGACATAGAGACTGCTGGGGTTCTCTATATTATATTCAGGACTGTTCTTCTGTGTAATAAACACAGAGACTGTTGTTCTTTCTATCATACACAGGCACTGCTGTTCTCTATATGATACTCAGAGATTACTGTTCTCCACCATGTACCGAGGCACTGCTGTTCTCTGCACTGCACACACGGACTGCTGTTTTCCACATTGTACACAGTTACTGCTGTTCTCTGCATTGTGCGCTGGGACTACTGTTCTCTATAGTATACAACAGGGATTGTTGTTCTCTATGTGATACACAGGGACTGTAGATCTCTGTATTGTAAAGAGATATGGCTATTTTGTGGAATATAGACAGGTACAACTGTTGTCTATTTTGTACACAGGGACTGATGTTCTCTATAATACACTCAGGGACAGCTGTCCTCTATATTACACACAGAGACTGCTGTTCTCTATAGTGTACAGAGGGACTGCTTTTCTCTACATTATACACAGGAACGGCTGTTCCTTACATGAGACTCAGGGAATGTTATTTTTAATACACAGGAACTGCTGCTCCCTACATGGGACACAGGGATTGCTGATCTCTCCATTATACACAGGGAATGCTATTTTATCCATTAGACACAGGGATCGCTGTTCTCTATATTATACATGGAAACTGCTGTTCCCAACATTAAACACGGGGATTGCTGTTCTCTATTTTCTCTACAAATGGACTGCTGATCCTGAGATTAGACACAGGAACTGCTGTTCGCTACATGAGACACAGAGATTGCTGTTGTCGATATTATGCACAAGATATGTTGTTCACTTTTTTTATACACAGGGACTGCTGTTCTCTCTATTGTACACAGGGATTGCTGTTCTCACTTATACACGGACACTGTTGTTCTGTATAATTGATACAAGGATGCTATACTCCATATTATATATAGGTAAGGCTGTTCTATATATTACACAGAGGGACCTGCTCTCTATAATATACACGGGGACACATGTTCTCTATATTATACACAGCGACTACTGTTCTCTATACTATACACATGGATTGCTGTTCTCTTTATGAATCACAGGGACTGCTGTTCTCTATGCTATAAACAGGGACTGCTGTTCTTTTTATTAAATATATGGACTGCTGTTCTCTATACTTTATGAAGACATTGCTGTTCTCTACACTTTACACAGGAACTGCTCTTCCCTACAATGTACACAGGAACACCGTTCTCTACATTTTACGCAGGGACAACTGTTCACTACCATACACTCAGGGACAGCTGTTCTCTACATTATATGCATCGACTACTGTTCTCTACATGAGACACAGGATCTGTCGTTCTCCAAAATATCCACACAGACTACTGTTCTCCACATTATGTGGGCGGCACGGTGGCACAGTGGTTAGCACTGCTGCCTCGCAGCGCCAGAGATCCGGGTTCAATTCCCGACTCAGGCGACTGACTGTGTGGAGTTTGCACGTTCTCCCCGTGTCTGCGTGGGTTTCCTCCGGGTGCTCCGGTTTCCTCCCACAATCCAAAAATGTGCGGGTCAGGTGAATTGGCCAGGCTAAATTGCCCGTAGTGTTAGGTTAAAGGGGTAAATGTAGGGGTATGGGTGGGTTGCGCTTCGGCGGGTTGGTGTGGACTTGTTGGGCCGAAGGGCCTGTTTCCACACTGTAAGTAATCTAATCTAATCTAATCTAATCTAATTATAAAAAGGGACTGCTGAATTCTACATTACTCACTGAGTTTGCTATTCTCTATATTATACAAAAGCACTGCTGTTCTACATATTATGCACAGTGACTGCTGTTCTCTATATTAGACTCAAAGACTGCTGTTCCCTAAATGAGACACAGGGATTGCTGTTCTCTATATTAAACACAAGTACTGTTGCTCTCTTTCTTAAACACAGGGACTGCTGTTCTATATATTATGCACAGTGACTGCTGTTTTCTATATTAGACACAGGGACTGCTGTTCCCATTATTAAACACACGGAGTGTGTTCTCTATATTATACATAGAGTCTTCTGTTTTCTATATTATGCACAGGGCTGCTGTTATAGAGTCATAGAGATGTACAGCATGGAAACAGTCCCTTCGGTCCATGCCGTCCATGCCGACCAGATATCCCAACCCAATCTCGTCCCACCTGCCAGCACCCAGCCCATGTTCTTCATATTGTACACAGGGACTGCTGTTCTCTCTTATTCACGGGCACTGTTGTCCTCTATTATAGACACAAAGAGTGCTGTTCTCCATATTATACACAGGTAAAGCTGTTCTCTCTATGACACGTGTGAACTCCTGCTCTCTGTAGTATACACAGGGACACGTTCTCTATATTATATACAGTGAATGCTGTTCTCTATATTATATGCAGGGACTGTTCATCTCTTTCTGAAATACAGGGATTGCTGTCCTCTATATTTTACACTTGGATTGCTGTTCTCTTTATTAAACACAGGGGCTGCTATCTATATTATATGGAGGGACTGCTGTTCTTTTTCTTAAATACATGGACTGCTGTTCACTATATAATATGAAGGGATTGCTGTTCTCTACACTGTGCACAGGGTTGCTCTTCCCTACAGTGTATACAGGACTGCTGTTCTCTACATTCTAAACTCATGTTTATTAAACACAGGGACTGTTGTTCTCTATATTATATGGGGGGACTGCTGTTCTCTACAATGTACTCAGGAGTGTTGGTCTCTACATTTTACACAGGAACTACTATTCTCAACCAGACACTCAGCTGTTCTCTGTATTACACACACTGATTGCTGTCGTCCACATTGTACACAGGGACTGCTCTTCTTTGTATTATACACAGTGAATCACGTTCTCAATGTTATCCACAGGGACTGTTGTACGCTATGTTGTATGCAAGCACTGCTGTTCACTACATTGCACACACAAGCTGCTGTTTTCTACATTGTATGCAGTCACTGCTGTTCTCTGTGTTAGACACAGACACTGCTGTTTTCTACATTATACATGGGGACTTTTGTTCTGTATAACAGACACAGAGGCTGCTGCATTCCACATGATACATGTGGACTGCTGTTCTCTTTATTAAACACTGTGACTGCTATTCTCTACAATGTACATAGGAGCTGCTGTTCTCTATCTTATACACGGTCACTGCTATTCTCTATGTTGCACACAGGGACTGCTGTTCTTTGTATTATACACAGGGACTCATGTTCTCTGTATTATACACAGGGACTCATGTTCTCTGTATTATACACAGGGACTCATGTTCTCTATGCTGTACAAAGGGACTGCTGTTCTCTACAATCTCCACAGGCACTGCTGTTCACTGCATTGCAAACATGGGCTGCTGTTCTCTACATTGTGTGCTGTGACTGCTGTTCTCTGCTGTGAATGCAGGGTCTGCTGTTCTCTATGTTATACATAGGGGCAGTTATTCTCCATATTATACATAGGGACTGCTGTTCTGCACATGACATACAGGATCTGCTGTTCTCTACAGTATACACAGGGACTGCTGTTCTCGACCATACACACAGGGACTGCTGTTCTCTACATGAGATGCAGGACTGCTGTTCTCTACAATATAGACAGGAACAATTATTCTACAGATTATACATGTAGACTGCTGTTTTCTACATTATACACAGGGATTGCTATTCTCTATATTATATACAGGGACTGCTGTTCTCTATATTAGACACAGGTGTTGCTATTCACCATACGACACAGACTGGTGAGCAAGGTTGGATGTCTGGAATACAGGGAAAATTCGCTATTTGGATACAGAACTGGCTCAAAGGTAGAAGACAGAGGGTGGTGGTGGAGGGTTGTTTTTCAGACTGGAGGTCTGTGACCAGTGGAGTGCCATAGGGATCGGTGAAGGATCCTCTACTTTTCATCATTTATATAAATGATTTGGATGTGAGTATTAGTGGTACAGATAGTAAGTTTGCAGATGACACCAAAATTGGAGGTGTAGTGAACAGTGAAGATAGTTACCTCAGATTACAACGGGATGTTGATCAGATGGGCCAGTGGACTGAGAAGTGGCAGATTGAGTTTAACACTGGAACTGCTGTTCTTTATATTATACACAGTCGCTGGTGTTCTCCACATTATACACAGGTATGGTTGTTCACTTTATTAAATAAAGGATTTTTTGTTCTTTATATTAGACACAGCATCTGCTGTTCTTGATATTATACACAGGGATTGTTGTTCTCAACATTGTACACAGACAGTGCTTTTCTATAGATTATACATATGGACTGCTGTCCTCTATATTAGACACAGGGACTGCTGTTGTCTATATTATACACAGGGACTGATATTCTCTTTATTAAACACAGATTCTGCTGTTCTCTTTATTAAACACAGGGACTGCTGTTCTCTATACTATACCTAATGAGTGCTGTCCTCTATATTATGCACAGTGACTGCTGTTCCCTATATTAGACACATGGACTGCTGTTCCCAAAATGAGACACAGGGACTGCTGCTTGATATGTTATAAACAGGGACAGCTGGTCTCTATTATGCACAAGGACTCAGGTTGTTAAGGTTGTTCTCTATATTACACATAGCGACTCCTGCTGTCTGTGATATAGAGCTGAAAAATGTGTTGCTGGAAAAGCGCAGCAGGTCAGGCAGCATCAAGGAGCAGGAGAATCGATGTTTCGGGCATAAGCCCTTCTTCAGGAACATAGTGAATGCTGTTCCCTATATGAGACACAGGGATTACTGTTCTCTATATTGTACACAGGGACTGCTGTTCTTTATATTATGCACAGGGACTGCTGTTCTCTATGTTATACACAGAAGCCCTGAAGAAGGGCTTATGCCCGAAACATCGATTCTCCTGCTCCTTGGATGCTGCCTGACCTGCTGCACTTTCCCAGCAACACATTTTTCAGCTCTGATCTCCAGCATCTGCAGTCCTCACTT
>NW_025203026.1:0-1851 GCF_004010195.1 Chiloscyllium plagiosum
TTCACTAGAAAAAAGGAGATGGGGGGGACCTGATTGAAATTTACAAAATCATGAATGGTATAGACAGGGTGGATAGAGACAAGCTTTTTCCCCAGGGTGAAGGATTCACTAACGAGAGGGTATGCTTTCAAGGTGAGAGGAGGATACATGTGGCAAGTACTTCACACAGAGGGTGGTGGGTGTTTGGAACGTGTTGCCAGCAGACATGGTAGAGGAAGGCATGGTAGATTAATTTAAGATGTGTCTGGACAGATGCATGAGTAGGTGGGGAGCAGAGGGATACAAATGCTTAGGAATTGACTGACAGTACATTTGGATCGGCTCAGGCTTGAAGGGCCGAAGGGCCTATTCCTGGGCTGTAAATTTTGTTTGTTTATCCCACCCAGATCCACCTCCCTACCCTATACCCTGCATTTCCCATGACTAATCCATCTACCATGCACATCCCTGGATACTATGGAGCAATTTAGCTTGGCCCATCCACCTAACCTGCATATTTTTGGACTATGGGAGGAAACCCACGCAGGCACACGGGGAGAATGTACAAACTGCACACAGATAATCGAACTCAGGTCCCTGGTGCTGGGAGATAGCAGTGCTGACCACTAAGCCACCGTGCCGCCCCACTGGGCTGACTTGCTGTATCCAGACATAGATTCCATCAGTAGTCACAAATGCTACAGAATACATTTTTGCAATCTCTTAATCTGATGTTTTACTGTTCAACTTTACCAAATTCTGCAAAATAAGTGCAGGCTGTGATGAAAGCTCATTGATATATACTTATTATTTGGAAACTTAACCACAAACGTGGAAGAGAAATTGATTTAGTCTTTCAGTCCTGTTCTGCAATTCGATTATAGCTGAAATGTTTCTCAACCCCACTCTCCTGCCTTCTTCCCATAATCCCTGATCCCCTTCCCAACCAAGAATCTATCTACCTCTGTCTTATATACACTCAATAACTTGGTACCACAGCGCTCTGCG
This sequence comes from Chiloscyllium plagiosum, assembly GCF_004010195.1. Classification (NCBI taxonomy): domain Eukaryota; kingdom Metazoa; phylum Chordata; class Chondrichthyes; order Orectolobiformes; family Hemiscylliidae; genus Chiloscyllium; species Chiloscyllium plagiosum. The sequence continues at coordinate 988 of NW_025203026.1, forward strand.
GCAATGAGTTCCACAGAGTCACCACCCTCTGGCTGAAGAAATTCCTCTTCATCTCAGTTCTCAAGGGTCGTCCCTTCCCTTTGAGGCTGTGCCCTCGGGTCCTAGTCTCTCCTACTCATGGAAACATCTTCTCCACGTCCACTCTACTCAGTATTTTGGAAATCTGAATGGAATCTCATATTATTGAAGATTTCTTGAAAACTTTTGCTATAAATTCTGTGTCTTACAACCTTATACTCCACAACCACCTGATGAAGGAGCAGCGCTCCGAAAGCTAGTGCTTCCAAATAAACCTGTTGGACTATAACCTGGTGTTGTGTGATTTTTAATTTGGGATATTGAAGGTAGCCATTGACCTTACTGCTGATAACAGATAGTATATGGCCCTATGTTGACACAGGAAGCCAAATGCACCTCCATACTAACAACAAATAGGATCATAATTGGGTTGTTCAGCCTGTTCTGCTAACCAATATGCTTATGGCTGATCTAACAATAGACTTAACTGTACTTTCCCTCCTGCCTCCCATAACCCTTGACTCCCTCCTGAATCAAAAGTCAAATCTCACTGATCTTGATTATATTCCATGATCCTCTGTGCTCTATGGAAGGGAATAGGGGAAAGTGAGGTCTGCAGATGCTGGAGATCAGAGCTGAAAATGTGTTGCTGGAAAGGCGCAGCAGGTCAGGCAGCATCCAAGGAGCAGGAGAATCGACGTTTCGGGCATGAGCCCTTCTTCAGGAATGAGGAAAGTGTGTCCAGCAGGCTAAGATAAAAGGTAGGGAGGAGGGACTTGGGGGAGGGGCGTTGGAAATGCGATAGGTGGAAGGAGGTCAAGGTGAGGGTGATAGGCCGGAGTGGGG
>NW_025203026.1:2584-8145 GCF_004010195.1 Chiloscyllium plagiosum
TTCCACATATCCTATGAAGACGCAGGCATAGCTGGGGCCCATGCGGGTGCCTATGGCTACTCCTTTGGTTTGGAGGAAGTGGGAGGATTGGAAAGAGAAGTTGTTCAAGGTGAGGACCAGTTCAGTCAGTCGAAGGAGGGTGTCAGTGGAAGGGTACTGGTTGGTACGGCGGGAAAGGAAGAAGCGGCGGGCTTTCACTCCTTCAGTGATGGGGGATGGAGGTGTACAGGGACTGGATGTCCATGGTGAAGATAAGGCGTTGGGGACCGGGGAAGACCAAACACTTACAACTCCCTGAGAGAAGAAATTCCTCCACAGTCTAATTATAGGATACCTAACTGAAGGAAAAACTCCTCTCAGAATTTTAGATATTTTGACTGGGTCTCATTCTTACTGATATTTCACACTGTCCAAGTGACTATTTTCTAATGTCCATGGTGAAGATAAGGCGTTGGGGACCGGGGAAGACCAAACACTTACAACTCCCTGAGAGAAGAAATTCCTCCACAGTCTAATTATAGGATACCTAACTGAAGGAAAAACTCCTCTCAGAATTTTAGATATTTTGACTGGGTCTCATTCTTACTGATATTTCACACTGTCCAAGTGACTATTTTCTAAAAGCTGAACATATTTTTGTTTACTGAAAATTTTAAAAATAATTTATTCTTGGGATGTGGGTGTCACTGGCTGAGTCACCATTTCTTACCCATCCCTAATTGCCCTTGAGAACATGTGGGGGGTGAGCTCCCTCCCTGACCCCTTGCAGTCCATTTGATATAGGCACCCCCACAGTGCTGTGGGAGAGATAGTTTCAGGATGTGGACCATAGTGACATGGAAGGAATGATGATGTGGTGTCAAGTAAGGATGGGCATGTCTCAGAGGGGAGCTGTTGATAAAGTCAGTTCCTGTTGAAGATCAGCCATTCCTGACATGTCCCATCAAGTATTTCCCAACACATTTCAGCCTGAATACAGCTTGTTGTGTAACCTATTCCTAATGAAGGGCTTTTGCCCAAAACGTCGATTTTCCTGCTCCTCTGATGCTGCCTGACCTGCTGTGCTTTTCCAGCACCACTCTAATCTAGACTCTGCTTTCCAGCATCTGCAGTCCTTGTTTTTACCTTGTTGTGTAACTTGTTGAGGGTGTGAACTCTTGGCATCGTAAGGAGGGTCATAGAATCATAGGTTAACAGTGTGGAAACAGGCCTTTTGGCCGAACAAGTCTACACCAACACTCCGAGGAGTATCCCATCCCAACCCATTCCCCTACCCTATTATCTTATATTTACCCCTGACCAATGCACCTTACCCACACATCCCTGAACACTATGGGTAATTCAGCATGGCCAATTTACCTAACCTGCACATCTTTGGACTGTGGCAGGCAACTGGAGCACCCGGAGGGAGATGTGCAAACTCCACATAGACAGTCGCCCAAGAGTGGAATTGAGCCCCGGCCCCTGGTGCTGTGAGGCAGCAGTGCTAACCACTGAACCAGTAATAGGGTATCCATGACATTAATGTCATTTACAAAATACCGTGCAAGGACTGTAACAAACACGACATTGGACACACAGGCAGAAAACTAGCCACCAGGATAGATGAACATCAACTAGCCACAAAAAGACATGACCCAGTCTCACTAGTATCCTTACATATAGATGAGCAAGGACACCACTTTGACTGGGACAACGCATCCATCCTAGGACAAGCCAAACAGAGACACACATGAGAATTCCTAGAGGCATGGCATCCCAACTGGAACTCTATCAGCAAACACATCGACTTGGATCCCATTTAGCACCCCTGAGAAAAAGAACAGGAAATGACATCACCAACCCAAGGAAACCTAAACACATAAACACCAGTGCTTTATCTGGAGGCTCACTGAAGATGTTACCTGGTATGGTGATGAAACGTTTGAAAATGAACCTTCCAGCTCAGCGAGCAAACCTACGTCCAGAATCTCAACCTAAGCTACAAATCTTCTCAAAACTCGCTAACATTACCAGAGTTTTTGGATTAATAACCTATTGATAATACCACCAGGCCATTGCCTCCTCATTAACTGTGATATTGAGAAAAATAAGCAAAATGACTGAGAAAAGATACAAATTTAAATCAAATCAGGTACAGTAAGAAAAATAAAGAGAGACAAAGATTAGATTGAAGGGGAGAAAAAGAATGGGAATTTGAAGCGTTTTTAACATTTCAAACAACATGCAACCCTGAGTCTTTGTTAATAGTTTGCATTAACAATGATCACATCATTGAAAAAGGAATGTATGTTCTTAATTTCAGAACTTGACTTTCAGTGGGAAGCTTAGTTTGTAACTAACGTCCTAATCCAACAAGCTCTTAAAAATAGCCGGGAAGTCAAATATTAGATTATTATTTGAGCAAAATGATGGAGAGATATGAACCAATTCGCAAATTCTGGAAACTCGCAACCCACAGCATATCCTTTAATCCCATGAATCTGCCCAGTGCTTTACACATTAATCACAGTGTTCATCATTAACACATCACTATTTGCCCTCAATATTTCAGCCCAGTAGCTTTACAGCTCACTGCAGTCCAAAACTCAAAAGAAATTGTGTTTTACAATAATGTATTACTGCTTTTTGATAGGCAGGTCTTATACATTCCATTAGCTTCTTAAATAGAAAATTTGATGAGCGTATTGACAGCATCATTTACATTAATGAAAACAGTTCTATTAATGAATTCATCGTTTGATGTATGTTAACTGTTACAGGGGCTATATCTGAACTGGTCTGTACATGGAGATAGTGAGAACTGCAGATGCTGGAGAGTCAGAGTGGATAAAGTGGGCAGCACATCAAGCAGCAGAGGAGCAGGAGTGTGAAAGGTTCTGACCTGAAATGTAGAGTCCCCTTTTCCTCTATTGCTGCTTGACTTGCTGTGCTTATTCCAGCTCCACACTTTATGCCCTCTGGTCTGTGTATATCAACTACCCTCACTGCTGAATTCCTATGTATCATGTACTTGGGCAGAACAATTGTTGTCTGACCATATCAGGAACTTAGGAAGAGAAGGCTATTCAGCCCATCAACCCTGTTCCATTATTCAGGGAGATCATGACCAGTGTGTGATCAAGCGCCTTTTTGCTCAATATGTAACAAAAACCCAATCAATCTCAGTTTTAAAATTAATGACTGATCGAGGAGCCACCATGACTTCCCAGAATAGAATGCTAAACTTTTTCTATTCTTTGTAGAAAGAACCATTTCTTAATATCACTCTTGAAAGATATGTTTTTTAGAGCAACCCAAATGAAACAAAGGAGGGACAGAACAGGAGGAGGCCTTGCAGCCCATTGACAGCCTGTTGGGTCATTCATTAAGAAGGTGCACAAAAAAACTGAATTGGATTGCACACAGTTATCGGGATTTATAACTAACCGGTCAGATTGATCCTCTATTATAACTGACATTATAAAACAAACCTGAAGAAGGGTTCATGCCCGAAACATCGATTCTCCTGCTCCTTGGATGCTGCCTGACCTGCTGCGCTTTTCCAGCAACACATTTTCAGCTCTGATCTCCAGCATCTGCAGTCCTCACTTTCTCATCAAACAACAAACATCCTGAGTTGACTTTCTTTAGACTGTTCAACCTCACAAGACATCTCACTGTGTTCTCTGCTGCTGGTGACTTTTGGCTTACAATGTGATGACATTTGAACTTTCATGACGGACATCTTTGAATTTTAGGTTGCCTGCACATGTGGTATTCACCATGCAGAATGAAGCAAGTGCACAAATTAGTGCAATTGGTGAAGACGCCACATGTATCTCGTATATGAGGAACTCCAATGACTATTTCTGGGTCTTAAGGTTTCTGCCCAATGGCCAGTTTTAGCCAGTAAGTATCCTATTTGCAAGTGGTCAAATATTCAGGCAAGACCATTTATTTATGGTCTTCACAGAGTAATACATAATCGTTGAATTCAGCAACGCTTAGCACTCAACAGATTTTGTTAAAATGGAAACTGTCTTATTCACTCATGTGATTTTATGTTATCTTGACATCAGCATGAACGCTGTTACAGTATTGGTATAAAACTATGTATGCTGTTACCAATGGAGTGAATGGAGTAAAGCTTGTCCAACAATGGACTGCAGCGGTTTAGGAGGGCAGCTTATGGCATCTTCTCCAGGGCAACTAGGAGCGGGCAATATATGCTGGGCCCAGCCAGAGATGCCCACCTCCCAATAGAAGTGAAAACGAAACCCCCCCGGTGCTACATTGTTCAGCTGTCTTGGAATTTAGATGTTGAATTCTCCAATGCATGCAAGAACACAAAGAGCAGCAGCAGGATGGTACTGTCTCCCACAAAGAGCCAATGTTCAATCTGAGATCACCAGCCTTGTGATGAGCAGAGAGCCTGAAGGTGATGTGGAGGCAAGGTGGTTGGTTGGAGTTGAGATGTCAGATCAACACTGATCTCATTGAACAACAACACATTGAAGAAGTATTAGAAATGCAATTGTGATGTCAAGCCACACAAGGTTATGGACGAACTGGTGGAAAATGAGATAAGAATAGGTAGGTGATTGTTTCTGATTGACAGACTTGATGGGCTGAATGGCTTTCTTCTGCACTGTTGTGGTCTATGACTCTATTATCCTTGCAGAGCGCAGAAGATCATTGACCTACTTGAGGCAATACACAAAATCCGAGGCACTCCCTGGTTCCAGGACTGCGGCATCTCATTGGTACCCATGAAAGAAAACAACCCAGCTCTACACCACCCATGGAGCAACACCTCCTTTCTCTGGAGTGGAAGGGCATGATCCCCTCTATGGGACATGCCCTTTCTGAAAATGGCAGAGAATGGAGGCCCATTCCTGTCTTGCAGCATTTGAAAGCGGTGCCCATTTAAACATGGTGGCGTTAGCATGAATGATGGAAGGTCCCAGTGGCAGTGATCATCTCTGCTTCTGTGGTTGCACAGCTAAACGGAAAAGTCACTGGATGACCCAGATATATAACCAAAGAGCTGAGCAGCAGAAGGTACATGAGAAAAGCCATTGTGAACCATGGCTAGAAACATGCCCCAAAACTCCCTGGAAATAACACTCAGTCTGACAACAGGAAAATTCAGCCCATTATCTTTGTGTGATAAACACAAAGGTACAACTCTGTTGGGAAATACAGGAACTCTGATGCATTGTTCTGGGACAAGGGAAATATTCTTTTCGGTTTATTTATTGTTGCTGCCTTTCTCAAGAGATGCATTTGAATGCCAAAATCACATCCAGCCTGGAAGATTGGAGGGTATTCTCAGTTTGATTATTCCCTACTGCTCTACAACAGATTTGTCTCATTTGGAATGGATTCAAACCCTCATTAATGTACTGTCCGTGAAACAGGCACTTGGGACTAAAATTAAAAAGTACTTTAGTTTTATCATATAGTTTAGGGGAGACAATGGTGTTATCGCTGGGCTGTTAATCCAGACACGAGCTGAAAATGTGTTGCTGGAAAAGCGCAGCAGGCCAGGCAGCATCTAAGGAGCAGGAGAATCGACG
>NW_025203027.1:0-5718 GCF_004010195.1 Chiloscyllium plagiosum
CTGACGTAATTTGTCTTCAAATTTTGTGTTCTCGAAAAATAAAGAAATTGATTTACCATTAAGCAATCATCTCGGATTGTGCATCATTAGTATACATTTGTGAAAGAGTAACTGTGTATGTGAATGAGCGAGTGTGGCTTTGAGGTGTCTGTGACTGAGAGTTGGTGGCTGAGATTGGCTGAGTGAGAGGTTGTGTTCGAGTGTGATGTTCTGAGATCGTGAGTTTGCAATGCTCTGCTGTGCGTGTGACTGAACATGTGTGACTGCATGACAGTGTGTCTGCGCGTATGAGCTATGTACGAGTTTGTGATAGACACTGTAGAGGCAGCTTTACTCTGAAATCTAACACAGAGCTTCCCCTGACTCGGGAGTGTTTGTGGACATATCTGTACATTGAATGTAACCCTATTTTTACAGGACCCTGGGAGGTTTAGTGGAGAAAGTGTACAGGGAAATGCACGCTGCCTATAAGCCAGTGATATAACTATGCTAAGTGCATTTGATAGGAACAGTGTGGGGATAGGGGTTGACTTCGTCATTATCTAATTTCACGGTGAACATGGTCTGGGAGTTAGAAAAGATGAAGTGCAGAAACAGCTTTACTCTGAACTTAACTGCCTTCATTACCGAAATAAAATCTGAAAGAACTGCAGATGCTGTCAATCAGAAACAAAACCAAAAGTTACTGAAAAACCTCAGCAGGTCTGGTAGCATCTGTGAAGAGAAATCAGCGTTAAAGTTTCAGGTCTGGCTCAGATAAACGGTGACCGGATACGACGTGGTAACTCTGGTTACTCTGTTCAGATGTTGCCAAAACTGCTGAGCTTTTATCAGCAATTTGTTTTTTTTCCCTATTCTCTCCCTGCTCTACGTATTGCTCCCCTCAATTAGCTTCGAGACTTTGTTCTGCTGTACATCAGCTAGCTGACAACACATGGAATTCCAGTCTCTCACTCAGACAAGAGTAAATGAATATATAATCCCTGCGGTGGAAATTCCCCTGCCCTATCACTCTACATTTCCTTGACTAATGCACCTAACCTTCACATGTCTGATCACTCTGGGCAATTTAGCATGGCCAATATTACATGTCGAAGCAAACAGGACCATCCGAAAGAACCCCACGCAAACACGGGGAGAACTTACAAACTCCATTTACAGTCGCACGATACTGGAATCAAACACGAGTCCCTGGAACTCTGAGGCCGCAATGCTGACCATTGAGTCACTGTGCCACCCGAACAGTTAAGTTTAAAATTGGGAGTGGGAATACAAAAAGCTGCAGTTTCTCCAAAAATAAAGTTTTATGGAGTACATCAGTTCAATAAGGCAGTTCACTACCATCTTCTCAAGGGCTGATGGGAATGAGGGATAAATGCTGAGCCCAGCCAGTGATGCTCACGTCCGATGAACAAACGAAAACTTCATCCCTTTGCCTTGCTAATACCTTGCTGTCCCTGCAGATTAACTCAATGTGTTTTAATACCTCAGGACACACAGATCCCTCTCTACGTCAGAGTCCTATAACATCTCCCCATTTAAACGAAAGTCTCTGTCGATTCTCCCTGACACCCTCCACTTTATATTGTAATGGACAGGGCTTTGCCCATTCACTTACCATCGCTACATCGATCTGTTTGACAGCAGCTTACTTCCACTTCACAATTTACTGGTAAACTAGTTTCACCAATAATATACTCAGTTTTTAGAGCAAGACTGACTTGAGCAGATAACTGTCCAAATATTTGGTGACGCCATCACTTTAACTCTCCCGATTTGTGTCCAAGGTTGTGGACTATGATGTTGAATCAATTAATAAGATCCAGATTAAAGGAGTACTTGACCGAAAATAAATGCAGTTCTCCTAAGGGACTGTAAAATGTACAGATCGGGATTTCCAAACATCAAAGCTTCATTAAGCAATCCTGGATGTCAGACAAACAGGACATTCACACACCTGGGTCATTCTCAAGACTCAATCCTCCCGACACAGAATGGTTCCTGTATCAAACAACATAGGGTATTGGAATCAAATGCAGTTTTTGTGAGCAGGACATAGCACATGGGTTGAGGAAAATTGTCCATGGGAATGTTTCGAATCAGGAATCTAATTTAGAATCCAAACTGAACAGAAGCAATCCAGTAAAGGACTCTGTGAGGAAGTTCTGGAATACATCTATTTTCGTTGAAAATGTGAACCCTCTTGGATAACAATCGAGAATTACTGCGTGTGTGTGTGTGCGCGTATGCGTGCGTGTGTGTGTGTGTGCGTGGACGTGTGTGTGTGTGCCCCCGCGCGCGCACACGCGTATGCACGTGTGTTTCCGTGGTGATAGTTGAGAGTGAATTAAATTTCTATCACTTCTCAGATTATATATATCTTCAAAATGTTTGGTTAGGCATCATCGAGGGAACTTTCTGTATTTAACCTTATGTTGTCAATTGATCTCACAGCTTCCTATATACTGTTTTCAAGGCTCCAACAGTTGCCACATCTTATATTTGCTGTATCCTTTTCAGACTGTCCTTCAGCCACTCAGTGACATCGCACTCTGCAACCAGGGAGGCAGCGTGCTACCTGGTGTCGCATCTACACTGTCACAGACATCTGCCTGTTGCCCGAACAATGCAATCCCCTTATCACTATTGCTCTCCCACTTCTTTTGTTTTCCTTCATTAAATTCAGAGAAGGTTCATTTAAACTCGAAAGCAACAAATATAACTTTTAGATTTGAAAATGGAGTGAGGCAGAAAACAGGGCCACTGCTGAAATTTTGTCCAAGCAACAATGTTAAACCTTTTCATCGTTCTGTGGTTCCTAACATTTATACATTTCCTGTACTATAGTATTGAAGTATTTCAGGGGGTGGGTGCTGCCTTGTTACGGAATGATGAAATGAGATTAAACGACCTAGTTCTCCAAAAATATCTAGTTGCTTTCATTCAGAAAGTGGTTGCTGGTTCCTCTCCTGGCGGCCAGAGGGGATCGCTCTCCCTCACGTCACGGCCCTGGCACGAGTCACCTGTTGCCTCCTCTCACTTCCTCGGTGTGAGACTTTCCCCACTGGTTGTGGCCATTCTTTTTGTGACGTCACTGCGCAGCCGCTTGCGCCTTTGCGTCATTCAGGGCATTGTGAGACTGTCAGAAATAATAGAATGTACAGGGACAGGAGCAAAATGTCCCAGAGAAAAAAAATCTGCTGCTTGTACAGTGACACGGGGAGGCCAGCAGAGGGCGGTATTATATCACTTTAAAAAAAGAGGGACAAAGTGACAGAGAGATTCAGATACATTTCTTCATCAAATTTTAATTAATTCACTGGTGACGCCATCACTTTAACTCTCCCGATTTGTGTCCAAGTTTGTGGACAATAAAGTTGAATCAATTAATAAGATCCAATTAATAAGATCACGTTAACACTTCTGGTAATATTGGATCTACACCCTCACTCCCAGGCCCCCCTTCCTCTGTCTTGAGGAGTTCTTGTGCAGGAGGCCCTCTTCCTTACAACATTTGTAGCTCTTGGACTGCTTGTGCTCCTTACTCTGATACCCTCCTCTTTGCAGTTCCTGCTGAGGTTCATTTTACAGTCGGCTACCATACACCCAGCAGAACGTCACGTCTCACACACTCTCATTACTAGGATGATTATTTGAATCATAAGCATTCATATTACCTGTGGAGTATTTCAATAATCCCATGCATTGCTGAAACCTTCAGGACGATGGGCTTATAGCCGAGAAATGGGATTTGTGTGTGGATCTTCATTGTCTGCCAGGACCATTCGTTAACATGTTTCCCTCTGAGCTATAAAGAACAAATGAACACAAGAAATAGGAGCATGAGTCTGAAATTCGGCTCCTCGAACCTGCTCCGATTTTTAATACAATCATGGCCGATCTCATCTATGAAGTGCTTTAAGAGGTTAGGAATGGCAAACATTAACTCCCAGATTGCTCAGGTCCTCGATACTTCGCCACGATCGTAATAGATCCATGCAGACCCCATCTCTCTGGCACTTCACTCATCTCTGGAACATCTGGATAACATGGACACCTGCATCAGACTTCTCTATATTGGCTTCAGCTCTGCCTTGAAGACCCGAATGCCAACAAGACTCATCGACATTTCTGAGTCCTAGGACTTTCCTCACATCGAGAACTGGATCTTTAACTTTCTGACCTGTAGATCACAATGAATGAGGATAGTTGGTAACTCCTCCTCTTCAATAATACGCAATACTGCTGCCCTTCAAGGCTGTATACTCAGCCCCCTTCAATATTTCTTACCCTCTTATGAGTGTACCGCCAAATTCAGCTCTAACTCCATTTACAGGTTTACTAATGATACCACGATAGTGGGTAGGTCTCAAAACCGACCTGGATTACACCTCCTCCCACCATACCTCCTGTAAAAATGCCATCCTTCACCTCCACCGCATCTGCTCCCAGGTGGACCAATTCCAATACCGAACAACCCAGATGGCTTCCTTCTTCAAAGACCGCTATTTCCCCTCAGACGTGGTTGACGATGCTCTCCACCGCATCTTCTCCACTTCCCGCTCTTCCGCCTTTGAACCCCGCCCCTCCAATCGCCACGAGGACGGAACCCCACTGGTACTCACCTACCACCCCACCAACCTCCAGATATCGTATCATCCTTCGTCATTTCTGCCACCTCCAAACAGATCCCACCACCAAGGATATGTTTCCCTCCCCTCCCCTACCAGCGTTCTGGAAAGACTCCCTCCGTGACTCCCTCGTCAGTATCACAACCCCCACAAACTCAACATCCACTCCCAGCACCTTCCCCTGCAACCGCAGGAAATGCAAAACTTGAGCCCATACCTCCCCCCTCACTTCCCTCCAAAGCCCAAAGGGATCCTCCCATATCCGTCACAAATTCACCTGCACCTCCACACACAACATTTACTGAATCTACTGCACCCGATGTGGCCTCCTCTACATTGGCGAGACAGGCCGCTTAATGGCGGAACATTTCAGAGAACACCTCTGGGACACCCGCACCAAACAACCCAGCCGCCCTGTGGCTGAACGCTTTTAATCCCCCTCCCACTCCGCCAAGGACATGCAAGTCCTTGGCCTTCTCCATCGCCAGACCATGGCAAGAGACGCCTGGAGGAAGAGCACCTCATCTTCCACCAAGGAACCCTCCAACCACAAGAGATGAATGCAGATATCTCCAGCTTCCTCATTTCCTCTCCCCCCACCTTATCTCAGTGCCAACCCTCGGACTCAGCACCGCCTTCTTGACCTGCAATCTTCTTCCTGACCTCTCCGCCCCAACCCTCTCTCCGCCCTATCACCCTCACCTTAACCTCCTTCCACCTACGCATTCCCAACGCCCCTCCCCCAAGGACCTCCTCCCTACCTTTTATCTTAGCCTGCTTGGCACACCCTCCTCATTCATGAAGAAGGGCTTATGCTCGAAACGTCGATTCTCCTGCACCTTGCATGCTGCCTGACCTGCTGCGCTTTTCCAGCAACACATTTTTCACCTCTGATCTCCAGCATCTGCAGTCCTCACTTTCTTTTACAGGAAATAGAGCTTAGTGACATGGTGTAAAGACAACAACCTTTCCCTCAATGTCAGCAAAACAAGGGAACTGGACATTGACTTCAGGAATTGGACTGAAGGACACACACTGGTCTCTCTCATTGGTGCTGATTTGGAGGTGATGGACAGCTTCAAGTTCC
>NW_025203027.1:6812-8145 GCF_004010195.1 Chiloscyllium plagiosum
GACCACAGCTGGCAACCGATTCCATGCATTCACAACTCTCTGCGTAAAGAACCTACCTCTGACATCTCCTTTATACCTTCCTCCTAACATCTTCAAACTATGACTTCTCATACCAGTCAATCCCGTCCGGGGAAAATTCTCTTCCTATTGATTGTGTCTATTCCACACATTATTTTCTATACCTCGATCAGGTCTCCTCTCTTCCTCCTTCTCTCCAGAGAGAAAAGTCCGATCTTATTCCAACTTTCTTCATAAGGCAAGCCCTCCAGTCCAGGCAGCATCCTGGTAAACCTCCTTTGCGCTTTCTCCAAAGCCTCGGCATTTTCCTGTAGTAGGGCGACCAGAAGTAGACACAATATTCAAAGAGTGGTTTCACCAGGGACTTGTAGAGCTGCAGCAAAACCTCGCAGCTCTTAACCTCAATCCCCCTTATTGAAAGCCAATACTCCATATGCTTTCTTAATAACCCTATCCACTTGGGTCGCAACTTTGAGGGATCTATGTACTTGCATACCCAGATCCCTCTGCTCATCCACACTGCCAAGGATCCTGTCTTTAATCTTATATTCAGCATTCGTGTTCCTCCTTCCAAAATGCATCACGTCGCGTTTATCCACGTTGAACTCCATCTGCCATGCCCAGATCTGCATCCTATCTATGTCGTGCTGCAGTCTGAAGTAGCCGTTTATACCATCGACAATACCTGCAACCTTAGTGCCATCAGCAAACTTACTAACCCACTCTTCAACCTCCTCATCCAAGTCATTTATAAGAACTACAAAGAGCAGCAAGAACAGAGCCCTGCGGGACCCCAATCAACACTTTCCTCCAGGCAGAATATTTTCCATCAACAAGCACACTCTGCCTTCTGTCAGCCAGCCAATTATGAATCCAGATCGCCAAATCTCACTGTATCCAATACTTCCTGACGTTATCTACTCTACTCTTCATTTCTCTTCATCTACTCTTCATTTAACCAGGTTTGATCACTGGCTCCAAGTCATAACCCTCCCATTCATCTGCTTCCCCTGCCCTTCCATTTCTTCGTTGTCATGTCTTCAGAGCCTTGTACAGTGCATCTTGGAGGTTATAATTGAGTTACACCACGCAGAAGGACTGGTTTATACTTACAAACAGTGTCTAACACACTCATTAAAAGGCAGAGCTCATAGGAACAGCTAAAACAAAAATAAACCAGGTTTCTTCAGGATTAAAGCACCTATTACTGCCGCGAACAGAGAGAGCTCCTGAGCAGTTGAAGATTTCCCTGTATCTTGTTCAGAGTCCCAAGCTGTTTAGTTGAGAACCAATCACATCGTTGCTGGTAGCAGAC
>NW_025203028.1:0-8146 GCF_004010195.1 Chiloscyllium plagiosum
GTCTTTGTACTGCGAAAATCAGTCAATGCAAACATGATGGACTGATAGAAATGTGTCAGTTAATTAACTAACAACTATTGTGATGCCAACGTAGTTTTGTTAGTGCAGAACAATGTACCCTGTCAGTAAATTCTCAGTTTTCATAATGTGAATAATATCGTGTGTGTGTGTGTGTGTGTGTGTGTGTGTGTGTGTGTTTTAAACTGCTGAGTCGCTGGTTTAATCAACACCATTTAAGAAAGTTCGGAATGCATGTCCGTTGTACTTTTGACTTGACAGAGTCAACATAACTGCCACAAATGATTCATCGAGTGATTCCTGAAGTAACTTATTAAACATTTATTGAAGATATTGGCTAAAACGCCTAAATGTTTTCAGTTTAGCACCAAAGTAAAATTGTTCCTTTAATGGATTAGCAATTGCCACTGCTCCCAGAGTACGGTGCTATTAATAGGCAACAATCCGTATGGCACTCCACCTTCATGTTCAGTACTGCTGCTTATGGAATGATAATTGTAAAATATGGTGTTTAATTCTATTGCTGGTCTACCTGAAATGTTCAATAAACTTCCTCCATTCATGACTCTCTTCTTATTTAGTAAATCTTCCCGAATTTTGCCTGTCTCTCTCATCTGATTCACATTGTTTTTGCCTGACATTCAGTTGCATAAATCAGTAAGTAGTGATTCTGAAGGGACATTTAATTCGAGAGGAAGTAACACATTGAGAGTGAGTTGCGCTGAATATGACAGTGTCTTGTCCCTCATTCGGTGTTTCAAAAAAACATCAAGTCTTATTATAAGTCGAAGTACTTGGACATTGAATGATGCCAAAATGACCGTTACCCCAAACTGAATAAATTTTGTTCCTGTATTTTCAGTTTCGCTATTGGTTGGGTTTCATCCAGAGCTTCATTATTTCAGATTAGGTTATTTAACGATCGTAACCTTCTGAGGTCCTTATCTGAAAGATCAGTATCTTAAACTTTAGAAATGTTACCCCATAGTAATGGATAACCATTCATTTAAGAGTGTGCATTTAACATGGAATACTCTTCAACGGATAATTTATTTTGGTGTCCTCGCTCTGTCTCGCACATACAATTTGCACCTTCTTCTATTGTGTCTCTTTCTATTGCAGCTAACGTAGGGGTGGTTATGATATTAGCCCGAAGTAGATGCGGTCTGTCTAGATGTGTGATATATTATTTACTGTCCATGGCGGTGGCAGACGTTTTCGTTATGTTCACCATCGTGTTATTCAACCGTATTGCTGGAATGTATTTCCAAGTCAGTTTCCTGTCCGTCACACCAATCTGCGACTTTCATAATGCCTTGGGTTATGCAGCGCTCGACAGTTCTGCCTGGTTGACAGTTTCTTTCACTTTTGATCGATTTTTTGACATTTGTTGTGAGAAACTGAATATAAAATATTGAACTCACTGGACTGCAGCCTGGGTTATAGGAATCGTTTCCATGCTTATCTGTATCAAGAATATCTTCATGTATTTTATATATGAACCCAGAAAAACAATTAACGTAATACCCTGGTTCTGTGGCATAAATGACAGGTTTTATGCGTCACAGGCATGGATAATTTACGATTGGATTCGATCTATTTTCTCTCCTTGTCTCTCATTCATTTTGATTTTGGTACTTAATGCTCTGACTGTAAGACACGTTTTATTGCCAGTAAAGTCCGCAGGAGTCTCAAAACACACGGAAAAGGTGAATATCATAATGATCCAAAAATAGACAAGCGTAAAAAGGCTATTATTTTACTCTTCACCATTTCGGGCAGTTTCATCCTGTTAAATTTGTTACGTTTTGCAACAATTGCTTATGTTCGAACTGGAGAAAGTGAGGTCTGCAGATGCTGGAGATCAAAGTTGAAACTTTATTGCTGGAACAGCACAGCAGGTCAGGCAGCATCCAGGGAACAGGAGATTCGACGTTTCGGGCACAGGCCCTGTTCCTGAAGAAGGGCCTGTGCCCGAAACGTCGAATCTCCTGTTCCCTGGATGCTGCCTGACCTGCTGTGCTGTTCCAGCAATAAAGTTTCAACTTTGATCTCCAGCACCTGCAGACCTCACTTTCTCACCGTAGAGAGAGACGGATTGATAACTTATTGGTAGAGTGGGAAAACTTGAAAGACAGTTCAGTCTTCTTTATTCTAAGTTCTGTTATTAAAATGATTCTTACAGGTGTTTTTTCTTGGTTAGCACTGTGATTCAGTTCTCTTTCTCTGAATGCTTCCATTGATTACTAAGAAACATAAAGAGGTAGTTATGTCAACAAACCTTCCTGAATTCGCAGTTTAATATCACAGCGATCAAGAGCATTTGCAGTATAAGTGAATTGGTTATCTTTAGGTTGACAAGTATTGACTGCAGAGACCAGTGTGGCCGGTCCTCAGATGTGTGTTATGGACTGGGCCAGACCAATCAAAACATTCTAAAGCTGAACCATAGCGTTGCAATATTCTTCAGTGAGTGAACAGTGAAAATTACCCGGAGCAGGTTAGCTGGGTTGACTGCCAGGTTTTTTGACAGACGAAAAGTATTCACAACATTACGAAATGAAACACAAAGAATAGAATATGAAATGCTCATAGAACTCAGACTACCCCAAACTAGACTTCAGTAAGCAGTTATGAATGTGCACAATAGTTCCCACTAACGGACGCCCTTAAACAGAATGCAACACGGTCTTCCAGTGCTAGTTAGAATGGCAGAAAACAGTCGAGCAACCTGGTTTCACACAGCCCACTGATGACCTGACCGCTCATCTTTCATTGTAAAAGCCACGTCTAAGGCAGAAGCTATGGCCTAAGGTCTCATCGGTTTACGTATGAACAAAAAGACCTCCCAATACCCTTTCATCTTAGAATCAAACGAGTCGTTTCGGTGCCAAGAGTGCTTTCGATCTCTCTTTAAAAAAATGGAAGACACAGAATAGGCACAGCTCTCAGAAAAAAGAGAACCAATTTGTGATACCGTGACCTTAAAAAAAAGAAACATCATATGCAAAGATAGCTTCATATTTAAACACCTTAAAAATGGTCAGTACTCTAAAACATGCATATACATTACATTGTCTATAAGCATGCAAATACTCCCAACGACTTTCAATTTCAGGCCGTGGCACAACCGCCACCAGCACCTTCATATTCCAGTGGATTCTTGACAACGCATTGCTATCACGTTTTCGTGATCTGCAACAAGCATAATTGCGAAATTGAGTGACTGCAACAAGCTCCATCTAAACAGTCTGGGGTTTTTGTCCTTAAGTTTCTCCACAAATGTCAGTGGGTTATGATCGGCATTTCGGATCGTCTCAGATGCGTTGCTGGTAAAATAACCGCTAAAATTTGTAACGCCATCACCAAGCTCAAAGTTTCTTTTTCGACTGTCAAATATTTCTGTTGATTAACATTTAACGTTCTGGAAAAAGACCTGATGGGTCTTTTTATCCCTCGTTCTCCTCCTTCAGGAGCACCGCACCTACACCCACATCGCTGGCAACGATAGCAACTTGAGAAAAGCTTCATATAATCAGGCGTAGCTAATACGACGGCAGTGTCTAACACAGTTGTTTAGGCTGTCAAAAGCCTTTTAGCAGTCTTCTGTCCACTGAAACTTCTTGACTTTTTTTTAATAAGTCAGTGAGTACAGCAGAAACTCTGCTAAAATTCGGCACAAACATTGGGTTAAATCCATTCACTCCCACGAACCGTAGCAATGATCTTTCGGTCGACAATGTTGGAAAATTCCTCAATTATATTCGTTTTCACATTCCGTGGGGCCATTTGTCAGTGTCCAATGACATGCCCCAAACTGTCACTTGAACTTTGGCAAATTCACTTCGATTGCGTCATTTTAGAAAATTCGCGCTATCTCTTTCTGATCTGTGCCAACTTTGGAAGGTTATACCTGTAGGGATTTTACTTAATCAGAGTCGCATCATGCACAATTAGGTTAGTACTTCGCAGTTTAATTCCGCATACCACCCCATGTGATAGCAATAATTCTTAGAAGGCATTTTGGTTTTCTTATAGGAGGTAACTCAGTAATTTTTTCCAACTTTGGACAACTTCTTCATTGAACAATTTCATTTGAGGAACGTCCAATTCAGATTCGACTGAACGGGGCTCTTCCTTCCACGTGATAATCATTAACACCTTGCTTTCCTTTTCTGGCAAAATACCTTTCGAGCGTATTCACATGACAAGGTCAGTGAGATATCCTCCTGTCTGGAGTCCCTGTCAGGTCGTTCCCTCACTCAATTTTCTCTAAGTTTCATAAGGTCTACCATATCTTGCTTTTGTAGGTGCACCTATTACTGGAAGTAACAGCAATACCTTATCCCCAATGACAAAATTGTGAACCTTTGAATTCTTGTGCACCTCCACACTGCAATGCTTTCAAATGTTTTATAGCCAAACTCGCCAGCTCTATTTAGTCGTTCTCTGAAATTTAAACATATTCCAACTGGGTAGTCTCTAAATAGTGGCATATTAATATATCCTTAATGAATTTCATTAGTTTTCTTACTTAATTCCCAAAACCTAGTCAACTGGACTAGACATGTATGATTCATTCGGTGCACCTCTGATCGCAAAAAGCACAAACGGAACTCCCTTATTCCAAGCATCTCCCAAATATCTGGATAGTGCTAACCATAAGCCCTCAACTTGGTCTTTAATGCTTAATGCCACCTTACCGCTGCTCCGTGCAAAGCTGGATGTCATCCTTTAAATTTCAATTGTTTTATTCCCACGCTATCCATAACCTCCTTTAATAGTTTGAATGTCAAGTTGGACACTTGATCTGTCTGTATCTCTATTTCTAATACGTACCTAGTAAAACAAAACAGTATTTTTCTATCACCCGTTTAGCTGTAATACTGCATAATGGGACTGCCAAGCGTAATCTAGTCGATACATCCATTATTGGAGCAAATACTGATTCCCACTTTTTGTTTGACGTAAGGAACTTACGAAATCAATCAAGAAATTTGTGAAAGGTTCCCCATATGCTGGAATGCGTATTTAAGGAACAGTTTTATTGTTGCCTGTAATTTTCCGATTAGGTGACATGTATGACACCTCTGGCAAAATTCAACTACATCTTTGTGTAGTATAACTGTGTATTTTACCTCATGACCTCTAAGTGGTAGTTCATGCATCACTCGCTGCACATTCTTCATCAAAAGAATTTGATGAACGTCTTCTCATTGCTCATCTCGTTCAATTTATGGAGGTCTTCATTTCCTCATTCTGACATCATTTGTGAAGTAGTAACACACAGAGATGCCTTTACTCTCCTCCCTGCATATATCTTTTGATCCAATTGTTTTAAGTTCTCATCTTTCAGGTGTAACACAATAAGTTTCGCAGATCTAAAGACGATTGCATTTTGACAGTTGGCTTTTGCACTGTCACAACTATCTGATGAAAGTGTCTCAGTTAATGCTATTTCAGTTATCAAATTTGTGCCTTTTCATCCCCCCTGCTTCAGCTTATGGCTCTGCAAACTCGTTTAGACACAGTCTGGGATGATTCCTCGTGAAACATTCTGCACTGCTTCACTTGCCTGCGTCTCTATTGGCTTTTCATCAAGAGTAGGTAACACGCCTAAGGGTGAATCAGCGATATTATTTGCAAGGACAAATTGTATTCCTGAGGTGGTGAATTCGTATAGTACTCCTTTGACAAATTCCCGAAACCTTTCTGGAAACGCTAGCCTCACTTTACATAATTGAGTGCTTTTTATCTCAGTGAATTCCCGCTACCAGTACGTTTTCGGACAATTGGCCTTCAGACGTACATGTCACATTATCATTCTGCATCAGAGATTGAGAGAATCCTTTTTTCCTTAATATTGTAACAAATTTATCTGCTACTCCTGGACTATGTGAATACAATATGATGATTGCATGTATATATTTGAAGCAACTCAGGCACGTCCACCTTAACTATCCTCCAATCATCTTGTCCACTCTGATGCAATTGTATAACTTCCCCTGTGAGTTTTGTTACGCATCCAACAAATCTCCCAGGCTTCTCTGTTTTCCTACGTCTGGCTTTCTCCTAGACTATCAGCAGTCTGATTTCATGTGCCCCACTTCATTACAATGAAAACGGCTGAGATTTTTAACCTTTTTGTCTCCTTCAAGTATTTTCGTTTTATGCTTTGGTAAGTCCTCCTTATGGTCTTCACTGATGTCTATCTTTCATTTTCCACCTGAGGATTTCTCTTTGCTCAATTTCTATCCCTCATCGACTGAAATTGATTCTGCAAGCCGAGCCATGTTTTATGGAACGGCTCATAATTATCAACCACTAAACTGCTAACATCTCTGCACTTCCGCATTAATCTCAACTCAGCTTTTATCTCCAGACCTTTAAGCTGACTTCCCTTTCTAAGAGGAGAAACTGAGGACTGCAGATGCTGGAGATCAGAGCTGAAAATGTGTTGCTGGAAAAGCGCAGCAGGTTAGGCAGCATCCAAGGAACAGGTGAATCGACGTTTCGGACATATTCCTGAAGCAGGGCTTATGCCTGAAACGTCGATTCTCCTGTTCCTTGGATGCTGCCTGACCTGCTGCGCTTTTCCAGCAACACATTTTCAGCTCTACCCTTTCTAAGAGTCAGTTTTTGCACTTCAAACTTTTTCTCGTTTTCTTTGTCTTCTGCTGAAGCCTTTCGTTCTTTTTTCTCTTCTGCTGAACATATTCGCTCTTTTTTCTTTCAGTTCTGCTTTTAACTGTCACTCAAATTGTTTCATTTCTGCTGCAATTTCCTTATCGCTCGCCTCTAACTCAAGCTGGGTCGATTGAAATTGCACGATTGCCATCTCTGCAGATTCTGATGGTTTCCCCAGTAAACTTAAATGTTTAGCTACTGCTGTAACGATCTCATTTTTCCTTACGTCAGAAGGTAACTTCGACTCCAGTTTCGTTAATAATTCCTGCAGCTTGGCCTTATACACCTTGTGGAAACCCTAGAAAGTCACCTCGTCTACCTCAAGAAAACACTTGGTAACGGAAACAGCTACTTCTATCCCAAGCTTTGTCAACCCAAGGAAACCAATATACGAAGTAAAGACACTGGCACCTACTTCTAGCTATTAATTCCTCACTTCGTATTAAAAGCAGCTTATCGCCGTGTTGAAACTCAGAGACTAATTCTGATCAATTTCTCACAGCTACAAGTCAGTCTGTCAACTGAGATGTCAGCTTCTGTTCATTTCTATCATGCTCCTTGATTGAAGTTTTGAAATTTAGACAAACTGAAAATACTTAATTATCCCAGGTTAGTAACGTCAACAGATTCTGGAATTTGCACCTTAATCAATTGCAGCACCTTTATAACAGTTCACCCTATCCTGCTACTGCAAAATGTGCAATTCATGAATGTCTGAATGATTCAAGATTGAGCAGAACTCAGATAATCGGGCATTTCTTTTCAGAGCAGCCCCTTCATGTTAGAACAGAAATGACATTGACTTGATAATTCTGGGAATGCAGGAAAGAAAAGGACATCGGAGTTTACTTCATTGAGTCACTCTCAATCCCATACCCATTCTCTTCCTTTTAACCCAGGTATCTACACTGACTCTGTCTGCCATAAAAAATCACGGTACATTCCGAGTGTTCACAGCTAACAACATTGAGGGGCATGCAGGATTCAAAGCGAACAAGCTGCCTCACCTAAACCTCGCAGAAGTGTTGAAGAATGGGCTTGGATGCAAGGCAAACTGTCCCTTCAGTATCTACGTTGGACACTCCCAGGACAGGGAGAGCACAGGGAGCTCTCTCGATGAGTTCATAGTCAAATATTTGAGGAACAAGCATCGTCCAAGCAAAGATGGAACGTTTAAAATGAGCTAATCTCTCTACATCTCTCTCAACTAAGTACAGACATGGACATACAACGAAACAATGTTCAAATTTCAACTGTGAGACAATAAAGTCTCTATATCACTGACTGAGCATTCTCAAAAAGAACTGAAGTATTCCAATAGTTCAAGTTTTTTTTTTCGATTCTCCCTGAAACTGTTCTGATTCCCTGTCAGGTTCTTGTTTCTCATTATCCACATCAACGGTGGTTTAAAACGCTTGCGCCCGTATTCACATGCACACAC
>NW_025203029.1:0-3253 GCF_004010195.1 Chiloscyllium plagiosum
GCACTGGGCGCAGCCTGCCCCCCCACCACCACGCTGAGCTCACTCCCACTCACACTCCATCTCCACTGGGCTCACTCTCCTACCCTCACACCAGGCTCATTCTCCTCCCCCATGAGTGTTACTGCTGTTGCTGGGAGGAGTCGAGTCTCTTGCTGTGGCTGCAGCTGGACAGTCTTGGGAAGCCGGGTCTGCTCTAGCTCACCCGAAGGTGCCGTGCAAGGCTTTTAAAGACATAGAATTGGGGAAAGAAAAATTGCATAAGTGAAAAAACAAAAAGAACCAGAAAGCAGACAGAAGTGCATAAGCCCTGAACCAGGAACTTGCTGCTACTCCTCCACCATCTTGACAGATTTGCTGTGAGTTCACAAACTGTAGGCATACAACACTGCTACGCTCTTGTAACACCTTCCTTACAACCTGCTTGACAGTTTTAAATAAATTAACCATCCAGAAAAATGTCCATAGTACAAGAGAAGAAGATTGTGGGTGTCATAAAACACAAAAAGGTGGACAATACCCTAGAACTCAGTGGTAAACTAGGGAAGTGATTGCTGGGCCCTTTGTTGAGATACTTGTATCACCAAAAGCTGAAGGTGAGGTGCTGGAAGACTGGAGGTTGGCTAATGGCTCGGCACTATTTAAGATATGTGGTAAGGTAAAGCAGGAAACTATAGACCGGTGAACCTGACATCAGTGGCGGTCAAGTTGTTGGAGGGGATCGTGAGGGACAGAATTTCCATGTATTTGGAAAGGCAAGCCCTTGTACCACAGGGCAAGAGTTATAGCTGGGGTAAAGGCAATTTACGATGCGATTAGGCAAGATTTAGGATGCATAGGATGGGGAAGGAAATTGCAGGAAATGGGCACAATTGAAATTTGGTGCTTGTTCAAGAAGCAGCTGCTTTGTGTCCTTGATAAGTATGTATCTGTCAGGCAGGGAGGAAGCAATCAAATGAGGGAGCTGTGGTTTACTGAAGAAGTTGAAGCTTTTGTCAAGAGCAAAAAGGAGGTTTACGTGAGGAGGAGATGTGAAGGCTCAGTTCGGGCGCTTGAGATTTATAAATTAGCCAGGAAGGACCTAAAGAGAGCGCGAAGAAAAGTTAGGAGAGGACAGGAGAAATATTCGGCAGGTTGGATCAAGGAAAACCCTAAAGCTTTTCATAGGTATGTTATGAATAAAAGAACAACGAGAGTACGATTAGGACCAGTCAAGGACAGTAGTGGGAACTTGTGCGTGGAGTCCGAGGAGATAGGAGAGGTGCTAAATAAATATTTTTCGTCTGTATTCACACTGGAAAAAGACATTGTTGTCAAGGAGAATGCTGAGATAAAGGCGATTAGATTAGACAGGATTGAGGTGCATAAGGAGGTCGTCTTAGCAATTCTGGAAAGTGTGAAAATAGATAAGGCCCCTGGGCTTGATAGGATTTATCCTCTGATTCACTGGGAAGCTAGGAAGGAGATTGTAGGGCCTTTGGCTTTAATCTTTATGTCATCATTGCCTACAGGAATAGTGCCAGAAGACAGGAGGACAGCAAACGTTGTCCCCTTGTTCAAGAAGGGGAATACTTCAGTTGTGGGTAAAGTGTTGGAAAGGATTATAAGAGATAGGATTTATAATCATCCAGAAAGGAATAATTTGATTAGGGATAGTCAACATGGTTTTGTGAAGGGTAGGTCGTGCCTCGCAAACTTTATTGAGTTCTTTGAGAAGGTGACCAAACAGATGGATGAGGGTAACGGGGTTGATGCGGTGTACACTGATTTCTGTTATGCGCTTGATAAGGTTCCCCACGGTAGGCAATTGGAGGGATGGGATTGTTGGTGATTTAGCGGTTTGAATCAGAAATTGGCTCTGTGGTTGATAGGAAATATTCACCCTGGCATTCGGTTATTAGTGCTGTACCGCAAGGATTTGTTTTGGGGGTCATTGCTGTTTGTCATTTTTATAAATGACCTGGATGAGGGCGTAGAAGGATGGGCTAGTAAACTTGCAGATGAGACTAAGATAGATGGCGTTGTGGGCGGTGTAGAAGGATGAGGAACATAGATAAGCTGCAGAGCTTGGCTGAGAGTTGGCAAATGGAGTTTAATGCGGAAAAGTGTGAGGTGATTCACTTTGGAAGGAGTAGCAGAAATACAGAGTACTGGGTTAATGGTAAAATTCTTTGCAGTGTAGATGAACAGAGAAATCTCCAGGCCCATGTACACAGATCCCTAAAAGTTGCCACACAGGTTGATAGGATTGTTCAGAAGGCATACGGTGTGTTAGCTTTTATTGGTAGAGGGACTGAGTTTCAGAGCCATGAGGTCATGAGGCTGTTTTCTTTAGAGAGAAGAAGTTGAAAGGTGACTTAATAGAGACAAATAAGATTATCAAAGGATTACATAGGGTGGACAGTGAGAGCCATTTTCTTCAGATGGTGATGTCTAACATGAGGGAGCATAACTTTAAATTGTGGGGTGATAACTACAGAACAGATGTCAGAGGTAATTTCTTTACTTAGAAACTAGTAGGAGCGTACTAAACTGTCAACTTTAAAAGCATTTAAATGGCCATTGGATAAACATATGGATGATAATGGAATAAGCCCTTCCTGAAGAAACGTCGATTCTCCTGTTCCCTGGATGCTGCCTGACCTGCTGCGCTTTTCCAGCAACACATTTTCAGCTCTGATAATGGAATAGTATAGGTTAGATAGGCTTCAGATTGGCATCACAGGGTGGTGCAACATTAATGGCCAAAGGTTCTGTACTGCGCTGTAATGTTCAATTACTTATGTTCTACGATTAGGGATAGCCAACATGGCCTTGTGCAAAGGAAATCGAGTCTCACTAACTTGATTCAGTTTTTTGAAGAAGTCACAAAGCAAATTACTGTGGATGCTGGAATCTGAAACCAAAAGAGAAAATGCTGGAAAATCTCAGCAGGTCTGGCAGCATCTGTAAGGAGAGAAAAGAGCTGATGTTTCAAGTCTAACTGACCCTTTGTCAAAGAGGATTGATGTGACCTATGTGGACTTCAAGGACAGACCCCCCTGGTGCTCACCTTCCACCCTACCAACCTTCGCATAAACTACATCATCCGCCGACATTTCCACCACCTCCAAAAAGACCCCACCACCAGGGATATATTTCCCTCCCCACCCCTTTCCACAAAGACCGTTCCCTCCGTGACTACCTGGTCAGGTCCACACCCCCCAACAACCCACCCTCCCTTCCTGGCACCTTCCCCTGCCACTGCAGAAATTGC
>NW_025203029.1:3642-8146 GCF_004010195.1 Chiloscyllium plagiosum
CCCTCCCCACCACCCTCTCATTTATCTCTCCACCCTGCAGGCACCCTGCCTCTATTCCTGATGAAGGGCATTTGCCCGAAACGTTGATTTTCCTACTCCTCGAATACTGCCTGACCTGCTGTGCTTTTCCAGCACCACTCTAATCTAGACTCTGGTTTCCAGCATCTGCAGCCCTTGTTTTTACCAATGTGGACTTCAGTAAAGCATTCGACAGTGTTCCGCATGGTTGACTGCTTAACAAGAGCACAATCTCCCCGTGTCTGCGTGGATTTCCTCCGGGTGCTCCGGTTTCCTCCCACAGTCCAAAGATGTGCAGGTCAGGTGAATTGGCCATGCTAAATTGCCCGTAGTACGTTAGGTGAAGGGGTAAATGTAGGGGAATGGGTCTGGGTGGGTTGCTCTTCGGAGGACTTGTTATGCCGATGGGCCTGTTTCCACACTGTAAGTAATCTAATCTAATCTAATCTAAAATTACATCACATGGAATACAGGGAGACCTAGCCATTTGGATATAGAACTGGCTCGAATAGGAGACAATGGACTTACTAAAACATACAGACAGGTGGCAGAGGCAATTTAATATGGAGAAGTGTGAGGTAAGAAGTGAGAAAGAGAAAAATTAGGAAATATGAACCTATTAAATGTACAGCTGACATGGGAAAGTTACACAGGGTGACACAGCACAGGAACAGTATATTCATGGTTTGTGACCATGTCATTTGTTTTCCCTCCATTGATCCATTGACCCTTGGATTTAAACATTATCCAGCTCACTCAGAGACAGTTTCTCACAGAAAGTCACATTCAGTTCAGCAGGAAGTAATAATGAACAAACTAAAACCCAAAATAGGAACCAAAAATTATCAAACTCCACAAAGTTAGCAAAATCTTTTACATCTGGCAAATTCCTTCCTGCGGTAGAAAGATTATCACAGAATCATAAAATTAGAGTGCAGGAGGCCATTCAGCCTATTTTGTCTGCATCAGCTTTGCAAATGGGTTTATCCATATTTAGTTGTTGCAGAATCAAAATCTGGCCTGTATCTACTGTTAAAACGTTTCATCAACGAAGTCTCTAAAATCCTCAATCATTATTTCTATACTGATTAAACCCTAAATCAGTGCAGTCATAGCAATCCATTGAATGAACAGTATTCATATGATCTACACTGGAATAGAAACTCAATAATACAACATTTTCACATAAACCCGGGTACATCCTGGTTGAATGACAAAGTCTTCCTCTTCCTTCACCGATGACAGATCATTGCTGCAGTCCATGTTGCTTCAGAAAATTAACAGTTGAGCTGCTCCCATTGTTGAGATCCTCTGAGACGATGTGCGCTGGATTTGGAATCTGTGAGGACTGTGTGAATGACTGCTGTGCCCTACAGGGACACGCTCACCCCATGAGGAGACAAGGCAGCAACTGGGCTACTGACTGAATTGTGGCATAGATGATGGCACGGCAATGGGGGGGGGGGGGGCAGTGCTTTGAATGGAGTCCAAATCATCCAGGCTCATTTCACTGCTGCATTATTAATAAGTTTAATTAATGCACAACTGAAAATTACATTTGTCAATTGTCATTGGATTATTCACATAACACTAACGCTACCCCTACCCCAACACAGTTCAAAATGACACAACGCTTACACAGTATCACTGCAGCAGTAAGCATCCCCATGGACAGCAGGATGGAGAGACCCAGGAGAATGCAGATGACCAGAGGTGACCATTTTCCTTGGACAGGCTCTGTTGATTGAGCACCATGTTCTGTAAAGTGTAAGTTAAAGTCATCACGGAAAGGATTGTGAACTTGTGAGCAACAGCGCAAGTGTTTTTTTCATTTAGTGTTAAGAGAAGAGGTAGAATGTTTTAAACATTAGACCTGATTGGCATGCACTTGTTCAGCTCACAAACATTCATTTAACAGCAGCTAAAAAATCTCAGACCAGAAAATAATTGAAATGACAAAATGTATGGGCTATTACAAAGAACAGATATAAAATGCCTGTACTATTATGAAAACTATTGTGTAATCTACATCATAAAAGAAATAAAGACAATTTTTAAATCACAAACCTCCCTCCTTGTCAATTCTGCAATGTTTCACTGACCCCTCTTCAACATCTTTACTTCAAAGTCTTCCTCATAGATTTCACTGTGAATCTATAACACCATCAGTTAAAAGGGTGGTCTCACAATTTTTTTTTCACCGATTGATTTATTTCATTGTATGTTCACAACACAAACAAGTCAAAAAGATAGTCACAGAAGACTGGCTGACCCTATTACGTTATATCACTGTGCAGCTCTAAACTCCATCAATTCTGAAGTAGAATTTCTTGACAACACTTTGTCTCTAACAATCAAAAATGACACTTACATTGTTGTTCATTGATCTGAAAGTTAATTACTTCTCGTTCATTAACAAAGACTCAGTAACTTGTACAATCATGACCAGACCACTGATGTTTACCTGATTTTAGGTTTTGCTGTTTCATGTCTAGTTCCAGTTGGTCATGACACAAGTTTTCCAGATTGGTATAAATGTTGTCTAGCTCCATGTTCTCACTTAGGAGATCTTCCTGTCTTTACAGGCACCTAGAGAAAAACAACATTTTATTCTCACAGTTTCTCTTCCGGAATTTCTGTTTCTTATCAGCTGAAAAGGTAAGGACATATGAAAAAGACATTAAGATAATTTCATACTTCTGCTTTTTGATGATGGCATGCACTTGTATCCACTTCCTTTAACACAACTAAATTTGTTTCCGCTCTTAACGAATAAGAGTGGCAGGTGGGCGGCACGGTGGCACAGTGGTTAGCACTGCTGCCTGACAGCGCCAGAGACCCGGGTTCAATTCCTGCCTCAGGCAACTCCATGTGTGGAGTTTGCACATTCTCCCTGTGTCTGTGTGGGGGTGCTCTGGTTTCCTCCCACAGCCCAAAGATGTGCAGGTTAGGTGAATTGGCCATGCTAAATTGCCCATAGTGTTCGGGTAAATGTAGGGGAATGAGTCTGGGTGGGTGCGCTTCGGCAGGTCGGTGTGGACATGTTGGGCTGAAGGGCCTGTTTCCACACTGTAATTAATCTAATTTCTTATAAAGAATATATTGCTGCCCAGTGATTGATTACTGAAAATGCTGCTGCAATATTTTCCAGTCTGTTGCCCACACAAAGCTGTGTGGGAGGTAGCTGAAAATGTGTTGCTGGAAAAGCGCAACAGGTCAGGCAGCATCCAGGGAACAGGAGAATCGACATTTCGAGCATAAGCCTGTCTTCAGGAATGGGAGGTAGTATGGCGAAGAGAAAGTAAGAGGCTTCAAGGCCGACATAGTATAATGGGGCAAGAGTGAAGTCCACTTCAGTTGAAAAGACCAGAATGACAGCTATTATTTAAATGGTGATAGATTGCGAACGTTTGTTGAACTAAGGAACCTGGGTATCATTGTACACTAGCCACTGGAAGTAAATATTGGTGCCACAAGCTATGCCATGCTATGCTATGTTGGCCTTTAAACACAACAGGATTTGAGTTCAGGAGCAAGAGTCTTACTCCAACCGTACAGCGTCTTAGTGTACTGTGTGCAGTTTTGGTCTCCTCATCTAAGAAAACATACACATGCTAATGAGGTACTGCAGTGAAGGTTCAGATTCCTGGGATAGCAGGATTGTCACGTGAAGGAAGATTGGGTCAATTTGGCCTGTATTTGCAGGAGTTTAGAAACAACACTGAACCCCAACTATCAAAGTTGCAGTGCAGTGTACTATGTTGACAGTATCCTCTACAAGACAGTGTGGAGATGGGATACTCCTCACTTGCCTGGATGGATGCAGCTCTAGCAACACTCAAAAATCTCGACAACATCCAGGACAAAGCCACTCACTTGATTACACAACATCCATAAACATCCACTTCTTCCACAACTAACGCTCAGTATCAGCAACGTGTACAAGATGTACAGAAATTAGATTTAGATCTAATGACAATCAGATAATCTGCTGTCAGGGATGTTTCTTAAGGGTTTAAATATTGGCCACAACATTGGGGAGAGCTCCCCAACCCTCCCCCCCAATAAGCTGGGAGAGCAGAAGTAGTCTTTGGGTGATCACTCAGTCAAAATGTGGTGAGTCTTTCAAAGCAGCACTCCACAGTGCTGCAGAGCCTAGATCAGCCTCAGTATGTGTTCAAATGCTGGATCAATCATGAACCATGATGATTTTGCCTTGTTGTAACCTGGGCGGGTAGCTTGGCAAGTTGGTGTTAAAAGAGCAATTGTCTCACCTGAACCTCAGCAAAAAGCAACACTTGTGACCTCTGTGCTTGACTGAAATCTGAGACCCGAGAAGGGAAACAGGAATGAAGGTAGCAACCCAGATAGTCCTTTCCTGCATAGCAATGTGTGAAAAACTGAATCAAATGAAATTCCAGGAAACCTCATGCCCAATTCCTTATAGTGGCATAATTCCTCAAAATCACACAACACCAGGTTATAG
>NW_025203030.1:0-6049 GCF_004010195.1 Chiloscyllium plagiosum
GGAGTTGGGAAGTCATGTTGTGGCTGTACAGGATATTGGTTAGGCCACTGATGGAATATTGCATGCAACTCTGGTCTCCTTCCTATCAGAAAGATGTTGTGAAACTTGAAAGGGTTCGGAAAAGATTTGCAAGGAATTTGCTAGGTTCGGAGGATCTGAGCTACAGGGAGAGGCTGAACAGGCTGGGGCTGTTTTCCCTGGAGCATTGGAGGCTGAGGGGTGACCTTATAGAGGTTTACAAAATTATGAGGGGCATGGATAGGGTAAATGGACAAAGTCTTTTCCCTAGGGTTGGGGAGTTCAGAACTAGAGGGCATAGGTTTAGGGTGAGAGGGGAAAGATATAAAAGAGACCTAAGCGGCATATTTTTCATGCAGAGGGTTTTACGTGTATGGAATGAGCTGCCAGAGGATGTGGTGGAGGCTGGTACAATTGCAACATTTAAGAGGCATTTGGATGGGTACGTGAATAGGAAGGGTTTGGAGGGATATGGCCGGGTGCTGGCAGGTGGGACTAGATTGGGTTGGGATATCTGGTTGGCATGGACGGGTTGGACCGAAGGGTCTGTTTCCATGCTGTACATCTCTATGACTCCATGACTCTAAATGGATGTTGGACTCCTCCACACTCTTTGCTATTAAATGTAGGATTTTTGGAAGCGTCCCCAAGGTACAAGTACTTTATTGTGTTCATCTGTCAAGCTTTTTTCTGCAGAGTGCCACAAGAAAGTCCCCACCTGAGTCTTGTGTCGCAGAACTCATGTGCAACACCATCCACCATTCTGAACTTGCACTATCCTTTGCCTTGGATGTCAGCCACTCATTTCCATGTGTCACTATATGAAGATGCCCCTTTATGCTCTCCTCAAAATTATACAGAGTCAGTATCGGTGCTGGAGATGGTAAGTGTGCAATGAAGAGATAGAATTACCCTGTCCTGCCTGGTCAGTCTGAACTTCTTGGGTATATACCAAAATAATTGGAGCAGGAGTAGGCCATAGTGTCTCCTCTATGTTCAATTATATTATGTCTGATCTTTGACAGTTTATGGTCCAATCCCCATTGATTTGTGTAGGATCCAAAAACCTATGTATCTCAAGCCTTGATTAAATTCAGCAATTGAGCATCCACAGACTACTGGGTTAGAGAATTCCAAAGATTCTCCACCCTTTGATCGAAATTATTTGTCCTCATTTTAGTCTTAAGTGTGTGATGACATTTAATCTGTAAGTATTAATTTAAACAAAATTTGTAATTTCATTTAAATACCTGTGAAGTCTGTAGTTACTTTTAAGAATAACTGAAAAATTGTTTGAGGTGGTTACATCAATTGCAAAGGAAGCAATTGTAATTCAATTTTAATTTTTTTTGATATGGTAAGAAATATAGATCCAGATGACCTTGCAATCTGTGACCTGGAAGAAGTACCAACATAAAGGAAGTTAAGATTCAAAAGCCATGTATACAGAGACAAAGAGGAGGATAAAGAGGGTTAAGAGGATAAATTTACATGAATCTGTGTGTGTGATACCGTTTAAAAAAAGGACAAAAAGCTGAAGACATGTTTAGAGCAGAGATTGTGATTTGGATAATTCCACTACAATACTTTAGTTTCACCAGAGGACAATGTTCATTAAAGGAGAGAGATAAAAAGTCTCTGGGGCATCCATGTCATCAAGATTGTTATGAATCTGGATAAGGAGTTTCTGTTGGAATTTGGGTGCTGACTCTGGGACACCGGGACAGAGTGGAGTTATTGCATGTGATTCAAGAACCAAATGCAATGAATGAGAAAAGTGAGAGATTCTATAACTGGGAGACAGAATTGGAAAGATTAAGAGATTGAATCTGTTGTGACATTTGGTGGGGGATGATATGAATGCTTGGAATCGCATTAGGTAGTTTTGTTGTACCTGCTATTCCAAGTGTAATTTTTAGTTTGCACGATTTGTGATTTACCTGTTAGTTCAGGTTTAATTTATGTTGATTCTGATTTGTGTTAATGTAAAAGCGACAACAAATTTCTTCATTTGGCATTATAGTAGATCTTATTATTATGGTTTACAGTTCCTCCATGCGAATGATAACAAGTGATCCACCCTTTATTCTGAAACAAAGAGCCCTAATTTCAGATTCTCCAGCCAAAACAAAGAACCTTTCACCATCTACCTTGTCAAGTCCATTCAGATTAATTCTAAAGTCCTTATATTATCAGCCAATCTTCTCAACCTGGTAGTTAAGTGAGTGAATATTAGCACCAGCTCCCAGGCTCTCATGTATTCTTCCTTGGATAAGGAGACCAAGGCTGTGAATGGTATTGTCATAAAGAGGAAAGGAACATGGGGTAAACTTGGGAGATGGGCTGAGGAGGGTTTAGGGAAGTAAACAGTATATGTTTAAATGACCAGCAGCTTGAAAATTGGAAGACAACATAGATGAGGGATTGGGGGGGGTATATGGGGAGGATGAATAGGTACATGGATATTGTCATTATCAATTGTTTCAGTACTTCCAGTGACCATGGCCTTAGTGATGGGTTCTGCAAAGAGCCAAAGGTCAGGATTTGCAGCTATGTTTGTCCTCCATCTGTTGCTCCTGCTCCTTCTAGTTATCTTCAGAGAGATCAGAAAGTTTAGTGTGAAGTTTCGAGTGACGTGTTCATTGTGACTTAGCAGCTGGCAGTATGAGTGTGGAAAGTCATGAAATGTGAAAGAGTTAGTTGGAGCATATGACTGTCAGATCTGAGTCTCAATTGATAAATGAGTCATGATGGGATTGTAGTTTATCAAAAAGTGTCTGGGACTAATTCTTCAGTTGGTAGTATATGAAGAAAGCCTCACTGACTTTAACTCCATGTGTGAAGTCACTGGACATCAACACCACACTGTGACCAGGGTCTTGTTTTAACCCCTGGTTCTCACCTCCAAGATTTTCTGCTCTTACTGCCTTTTGGGAATTGGTCTGGATGGCCTCATGCCCCCTTGACTACCACTCCCCACAGGTACATCTCTCCTCCTCTGCAACATCTTCATCGAGGCTTCCAGTGAAGTTTCAGAAAATCTTGAAGCCCAATTTCATCCATGTTGTACCATCTCTTCTGTTGTTCACAGGACAGATTCAGCCATCTTTTTTCCATGTCTTGGTGAACCTGCCATTGCTGCTTGGTCTTAAACATGATGGACAATTTCATGGACTGGAAATATCCCAGCATCTGTTATCACAATTATGCAACTCGATTTTATGAGGTATAGGCTACCTTTTAATAGCATCAGCCACATATGATATTGACCACCCCACACTCAAGATCCAGACAATAAATAACACAGTTTGCAGTGTCTGGACTCTGCCATTATGTGTAACAGCAAGCTACAAAACATTCTCATGCTGCTTCCAATGAAATCAACCAGCACGATTTAATTATTCATTGCAATTCCCATGTCCAGTTTTGGGGTTTTCAAGTTTAATAACCCACCCAAAATTCTGTTCTAAGTTAGCACTTCATTTTAGCTCAGCCCTGGCCTCATCGTAAGCCACTCAAAATCCCTCTTCGGGGTTGAAGCTGACAATCCAGCCCTTCGGTACAGTACTGAGGGAATGTTGTCTTGCGGACCAGATACTAAATGGAGGCCATATTGTACCTGACTGTGAGAACAGCAAGTCTCAGTATTGTGCCTTTGTTAATGTAGGTCCTTGCTGTGTGTTAACTGACTGTTCTGGTTCCTAAATCGCAAAATTCCTCATTTTTGATAAAGTATTTTGAACTATTTATCGGCCACAAAGAGGACAGTAAAATCCAAGCTTTCTCTTTCCTCCAGCTTTTGTATGTACTCACCAGCAGGATTTCAATGGTACCCAGGATGTACATGGCACCAGCATAGGTTGTTCCCAGGTAAAAACAGAGTCCCACAGCACCTCCAAATTCTGGACCCAGTGAGCGGGAGATCATGTAATAGGCGCCACCAGCTGTAGAAACATAATATACAAGGAACATCAATCAGAAATATTTGCATTTCAATGACAGGTCCAATGTCATTTTTTCCTTTGAATTTACGCATGATCAGATCAAAATTTTCAAAGGAGGTGATTTAGAAATGTACATACTGTGTGATCATAGGATCAATTAAAACTGCATAGATCTTCTGTTACATGAAATTTGAAGATGTTCTCAGGTCCATACACATTTGTGACAAACAGCAACATTAAACACAAATGCTTGCAAGACCAATTTCTCCACTTCTACACTCAGAGGGAACAAAACAATAAGCAGAGATGTGAACAGCCACCAATTGTATGTGCTCACAAGATAATTATGACCACTTGGTCATTTCCTCTGCCCTGAAGCTCTTCAACCATGTCCTGAAACAAACTCACTACCACAGCCACATTTGCTTCCTCAGTGCTTGGACTCCGGACCACCGTTAAACCAGCAGAGTTCGGACCCGAACAGGACAAACAGTACAGACTACAGATTCAAAAACATCAGCAACAGTCTCCTTCAGGATCCTCCGCTCCACGCTCGCAGCAATGAGCCGGCACCTAACCTCTCTACAGTCAGCCCTGCCTCAGCTGAGAGCCACAACCATCATCTCCCAGACCATACAGAACCTCATCACCTTAGGAGATCTCCTACCCACAGCTTCCAACCTCATAGTCCGGGAACCCCACAGTGCCCGGTTCTACCTCCTTCCCAAGATCCACATGCCTGACCACCCTGGCCGACCCATTGCCTCAGCAAGCTCCTGCCCCACTGAACTCATTTCTACCTACCTTGACACTGTCCTATCCCCCCTAGTCCAGGAACTCCCCACATACGTTCGAGACACCACCCACGGCCTTCACCTCCTCCAAGACTTCAGTTTTCCCGGCCCCCAATGCCTCATCTTCACCATGGATATCCAATCCCTCTACACCTCCATCCGCCATGACCAGGGCCTCCAAGCCCCCCATTTCTTCCTCTCGCGACACCCCCAACAGTACCCTTCCACTGACACTCTCATTCGTCTGGCCGAACTGGTCCTTACCCTTAATAATTTCTCCTTCGAATCCTCCCACTTCCTCTAGACCAAAAGGGTAGCCATGGCCACCCGTATGGGCCCCAGCTATGCCTGAATCTTTGTTGGCTACGTAGAACAGTTGATCTTCTGTAATTACCACTCCCCACCTCTTCCTCCGCTACATTGATGACTGCATTGGCGCCACCTCGTGCTCCCGCGAGGAGGTTGAGCAATTCATCAACTTCACCAACACATTCCACCCTGATCTTAAATTTACCTGGACCATCTCTGACACCTCCCTCCCCTTCCTGGACCTTTCCATCTCCATCTCTATTAATGACGATCGACTTGACACCGACATTTTTTATAAACCCACCGACTCCCACAGCTACCTGGATTACACCTCTTCCCACCCTACCTCCTGCAAAAATGCCATCCTGTATTCCCAATTCCTCCGCCTCCGCCGTATCTGCTCCCAGGAGGACCAGTTCCACCACAGAACACACCAGATGGCTTCCTTCTTTAGAAACTACAATTTCCCTTCCCACGTGGTTAAAGATGCCCTCCAACGCATCTCAGCCACATCCCACGCCTCGGCCCTCAGACCCCACCCCTCCAACCGTAACAAGGACAGAACGCCCCTCGTGCTCACCTTCCACCCTACCAACCTTCACATAAACCAAATCATCCGCCGACATTTCCGCCACCTCCAAACAGACCCCACCACCAGGGATATATTCCCCTCCCCACCCCTCTCCGCCTTCCGCAAAGACCGCTCCCTCCGTGACTACCTGGTCAGGTCCACGCCCCCCTACGACCCACCCCCCCATCCTGCCACCTTCCCCTGCCACCGCAGGAACTGTAAAACCAGCGCCCACACCTCCTCCCTCACCTCCATCCAAGGACCTAAAGGAGCCTTCCACATCCATCAAAATTTTACCTGCACATCCACTAATATCAGCTATTGTATCCGTTGCTCCCGATGCGGACTCCTCTACATTGGGGAGACTGGGCCCCTCCTAGCAGAGCGCTTTAAGGAACATCTCCGAGACACCC
>NW_025203030.1:6136-8146 GCF_004010195.1 Chiloscyllium plagiosum
GCTGCTTTCTCCCCACCCCCACCCTCCTCTCACTTATCTCTCCACCCTTCAGGCTCTCTGCCTTTATTCCTGATGAAGGGCTTTTGCCCGAAACGTCGATTTTACTGCTCCTCGGATGCTGCCTGAACAGCTGTGTTTTTCCAGTACCTCCCTAACCTCGCCCCTTCTTAATTCATCCATTTGGAATGAGGTTTACATTTTGCAATCGGAGAATCTAATTTTTAACTGAAATGGTTCCAGGGTTTTTTTGTCACAAGTGTTTTTTTCAGGAAATGTGTTCCACCGATGGAATTGAAGGTAAGGTTATTTTTCAACGGAAAGCATCAATATAGTTCTGGGTCAACTCCGAAATCATTAGTTTTTTGTTTTCCTTATACTGGCTGCTGCTGTTTCCATGTTGGGCTCTGGGTTACCAATCCCTGGCAGTTTTGGTTGGGCTTGAGTACTGCCACGAGTCCTCCATCTTATGCCAAATCAATGGCCTGCTAACTCAGAGAGGAGGAGAGACCATTGCTGAGTCTTAAAAAGACTTCTTTACACTCCCTTTCATATTATATCCCTCTCCTGAATTGGAGTCCACTTCAGATGATCCTATGTCACAGAGCTGAAATTTATCTGTGACCACAGACTTGATGGAAGTCCTCTCCCTGTATGTAAAGCATTAAAATGTGCAGCAAATGTTGAACTAATTGTAATACTTTCTGGACCAGGATGACCATCATCTAGTAGAAAAAGCAATTTGGGATTTCTTCCTTCGGCCAGTTCAAGAATTTAAAGCAAATTCTTTGAATGAACTGCCCTGACAGTGCAATTTCGAACTTATACAATTCCTCCAGTGTGGAAACAGGCCACTCAGCCAAATCGATTCCACATTGACCCTCTGAAGAGAATCCCACCCAGACCCAAGTCCTTACTCTATTCCTGTAAACCAGCACTTTCCATGGCTAATTCACCTAACCTGCACATCCTTGGATACTATGGGACAACTTAGTATGGCCAATCGACCTAACCTGGACATCTTTGGACTGTGAGAAGAAACCAGAGCACTCGAACGAAATCCATGCAGACACGGGGAGAACATGCACACTCCATGCAGTCAGTTGGTGCTGTGAAGCAGCAGTGCTAACTACTGTGTCATCCTTATGGTTTGGCTGATCTACAAATCTTTTCTGTGGCATTTCATTGATTACTGTGTGAATCCATTCATGAAGGCCTTTGCTGAATGGACTGTCAGCTGCAATATTCATGGCAATAACATTCACGTTCTTACAAATTTTTTTAAACTAGTTATCAGCAAATTCCATCCATTACCAGTCAGGAACTTAGCTGGTGTACTGAAGTCCAGTTTGCATTCATTTATCTATGATTAGTCTATTGTCATCCTTTCGTTTTTCCTCAGTATAATTGCGGGAATGACTATGAAGATTAGAATGGAAATATTTCTGCCTTTGTCCCATACATTTACATAAGTAACAACTACCTTGTTAAGTTATGTGGAAGCTTACAAAAGGAGGTGGTGACACCCAGTCATACCTTTCATCAATTTTACAGTTTGCACTAACCTTTTCAATGAGTCTCCTCTACTCTTCATCAACAATGCCCATATCCTTTGGCAGAAGCTTTCATCTTTGACAATAAGGATGAGCGAATTGTTTGTCCAACTTTAAGACGGTTTACTTTTTTTCACTCTAATTCTTATCACTTGATGCCATTAATGAATTCCTAGCGCTGGTTATTAATATCAGGTGCCATTAGGAAAATACAATAATTAATGCCCTGATGAGGTAAACTGCGGATCCACTGGCATCTTGCTTCATGTCCAGTTTCATGGAAGGCTTACTAACAACAATATCTCATGAGAGATTACACCAGTATACAAAAAGTGCTTTTCTGCAGCAATTTTATGTGAGAGCACCATTTTTGTTTTAGTGATCTCAATATGTTGGCATCACCAAACTTAAAACAGGTGGAATTTTTGTACTTCTTCAAGTTGCAATAATTTTCACTACT
>NW_025203031.1:0-3919 GCF_004010195.1 Chiloscyllium plagiosum
GCACTGTCGGAGGGTCAGTGCTGAGGGAGGAGCGCACTGTCGGAGGGTCAGTGCTGAGGGAGGGCCGCACTGTCGGAGGGTCAGTGCTGAGGGAGGGCCGCACTGTTGGAGGGTCAGTGCTGAGGGAGGAGCGCACTGTCGGAGGGTCAGTGCTGAGGGAGGGCCGCACTGTCGGAGGGTCAGTGCTGAGGGAGGGCCGCACTGTCGGAGGGTCAGTTACTTTGCTAATGCCATTGCTTAATCCACCATTGAATGTTATTTAACAACTGCAATAAATGTCATCTCAGTCTCGAGTTATCGAGTTATACAGCACAGAAATAAACCTTTTGTTCTGTGTTGGACTGAGAAATGGCAGATGGAGTTTAATTCAGATAAATGCGAGGTGCTGCATTTTGGGAAAGCAAATCTTAGCGTCAGAGGGTCAGTTACTTTGCTAATGCCATTGCTTAATCCACCATTGAATATTATTTAACAACTGCAATAAATGTAATCTTAGTCTCCAGTTATAGAGTTATACAGCACAGAAATAAACCTTTTGTTCTGTGTTGGACTGAGAAATGGCAGATGGAGTTTAATTCAGATAAATGCGAGGTGCTGCATTTTGGGAAAGCAAATCTTAGCAGGACTTATACACTTAATGGTAAGGTCCGAGGGAGTGTTGCTGAACAAAGAGACCTTGGAGTGCAGGTTCATAGCTCCTTGAAAGTGGAGTCGCAGGTCGATAGGATAGTGAGGGCAGCGTTTGGTATGCTTTCCTTTATTGGTCAGAGTATTGAGTACCGGAGTTGGGAGGTCATGTTGCGGCTGTACAGGACATTGGTTAGGCCACTATTGGAATATTGCGTGCAATTCTGGTCTCCTTCCTATCGGAAAGATGTTGTGAAACTTGAAAGGGCTCAGAAAAGCTGGACAAGGATGAATTGAATTGAATTTATTGTCCCGTGTCCCGAGACACAGTGAAAAGCTTTGCCTTATGAGCAATCCCGGCCGGTCACAGAGTTAAGGAGCATAGATCCGTAACTGATAGGGAAACAGCAGCAAAAACACACTCACAGGGCCTGGCGAATGTGAAGAGCCCATTCAGTATTCTAACAACAGGAGGGTAGAAACTGTTCGGAAACCGGCTGGTGTGTGTGTCCAGGCCTCTGTACCTTCTCCCCCGATGGTAGAGGTTGTAGAAAAACATTGCCAGGGTGGGGTGGGTCTTTGAGAATGCTGGCGGCCTTTCCCTGACCGTGGGCCTGGGAGATGGGTTCTATCGATGGGAGGTTGGCCTCTGTGACTGTCCGGGCCGAGTTCCCCACTCTCTGTAACCGTCCCCAATGGTACAGTTACCGTAACCAGGTAGTGACACATCCAGACAGGATGCTCTCGATGTCGCACCGATAAAAGTTGGTGAGGGTGTTCGCCAAATTCCCTCGGCTGCCTGAGGAAGGGGAGACATTGTCGGGCCTTTGTAACCAGTACGTCCACATGAAGTGTCCAAGAAAGCTGGTTGTGGATGACCACTCCCCAGGAGCGTGACCCTCTCCCCCCCGTTCCCCCTCTGTGCTGTTCATGTGTAGAGGGGGGACATGAGTAACATCCCACAGAAGGTCAATAATGTGTCCCTTGGTTTTGCCGGCATTGAGAGCTGGGTTGTTCTCAGTGCACCGTTTTCCCAGGTCTTCCACCTCCCGTCTGTAAACCATGGGTCTGTAATGTTTTATCTTTTAACTCTGTTTCTCTGATTGCCTGAGTGTCCTGTACATCAGCATCAGGTCCATGTGGCAATGACCTCCTGGGCCCGGCGGTACTATCTAAATGGAGCCACCATCCCAGAATCAAACCTGTGGCAATTGTGCTTTTTCTTAAAAAAAAAATCAACTTTGAAGCGCGAGGTTAGATTCGATTCCCTACAGTGTTGAAACAGGCCCTTCGGCCCAACCAGTCCACACCGAACATCCGAAGAGTAACCCACCCAGACCCATTTTCCTCTGACTAATGCAGCTAACACTATGGGACAATTTAGCACGGCCAATCCACCCTAACCTGCACATCCCTGAACACTATATGACAATTTAGCACGGCCAATCCACCCTAACCTACACATCCCTGAACACTGTGGGATAATTTAGCACGGCCAATCCACCCTAACCACCACATCCCTGAACACTATGGGACAATTTAGCACGGCCAATCCACCCTAACCTACACATCCCTGAACACTACGGGACAATTTAGCACAGCCAATCCACCCTAACCTACACATCCCTGAACACTACGGGACAATTTAGCACAGCCAATCCACCCTAACCTACACATCCCTGAACACTACGGGACAATTTAGCACAGCCAATCCACCCCGGGCGTCTGTCTGGGTCTCTAGTTTGGATCGGTATTGGCCGTTGGCTGTCTTAATGGCCCTGTGAAGGTCATACTTGGATTCGTTATACTTGAGCAGGTCTCCTGACCTGAAGGCCTCATGCCTGGTTTTTAGCAAATTCTGCATGTCCTGATTCATCCAGGGTTTCCTGTTCGGGAACAACCTGGATTGACTTCCTCGGTATATAGTCCTCCACACACTTGCTGGATGTTGCCAGGGTTGGAGGGTTTGAGCTACTGGGAGAGGCCGAACAGGCCGGGGCTGTTTTCCCAGGAGCGTCGGGGGCTGAGGGGGTGACCTTATAGAGGTTTACAAAATCATGTGGGGACTAGCTAGGATAAATAGGCAAAGTCTTTTTTCCCTGGGGTGGGGGGAGTCCAGAACTGAAGGGTTTAAGGTGAGAGGGGAAAGATATAAAAGGGACCTAAGGGGCAACTTTTTCACCCAGAGGGTGGTACGTGTGTGGAATGAGCTGCCAGAGGGTGTGGTGGAGGCTGGTACAATGACAACATTTAAGAGGCATTTGGATGGGGATATGGATAGGAAGGGTTTGGAGGGATAGGGGCCGGGTGCTGGCAGGTGGGACTAGATTGGGTTGGCATGGACGGGTCGGGCCGAAGGGTCTGTTTCCATGCTGTATATCTCTAGGACTCTGATGTGCAGAAGTTCTTGTAGTAATAGGGGCTGCTACCATTAGGTTCAAAACTGCCCCCCTGCTGTTATCACCTCAACGCGTCCCATCGTTGTCAATGGGTTTAAATACATTTCTCGTTGGTTTTTACATGAAAATGTCAGGGAGTTATAAAGTCACCCAACGGGGAAACAAGCCCTTCGACCTAACGCACCCACACATGCTCCCTGAATTGAGCTCGTCCCACTTCCCTGTAATTGGTCATATATCCCTCCAAACCTTTCCTGTTCATGTGTCTGTTCAAGTGCCTCTTAAACGTTGCAATCGTTCCCAACATCATCGCCTGGATCAGCATTTATCACCGCTCCCACCACCCCCCCCAACCCACTGTCCCTTGGGAAGGTGAGGGTGAGCGGCCATCTTGACCCGCTGCAGTCCATGTGCTGTGGGTAGACCCACAATGCCCCCTGAGGGAGGGAATTCCGGGATTCTGACCCTGAAGGGAACGGCGATATATTTCCGAGTCGGGATGGGGAGTGTCTCCGAGGGGAAGTTGCAGGGAGGGGGGTGGTGTTTCCATGTACCTGCTGCCGCCCCCTTGTCCTTCTGGATGGGAGGGGGCCGTGGGTTTGAGGAAGGTGCTGCCTGAGGGTCTTTGGTGGCTCAGTGGTTAGCGCTGCTGCCTCACGGCGCCAGGGACCCGGGTTCGATCTCACCCTCGGGGGCGACTGTCTGTGTGGAGTTTGCACATTCTCCCCGTGTCTGCGTGGGTTTCCTCCGGGCGCTCCGGTTTCCGCCCACAGCCCAAAGATGTGCAGGTTAGGTGAATTGAACATGCTAACTTGCCCATAGTGTTCGGTACATTAGTCAGAGGGAAATGGGTCTGGGTGGGTTACTCTTCGGAGGGTCGGTGTGGATTTGTT
>NW_025203031.1:5159-8146 GCF_004010195.1 Chiloscyllium plagiosum
ACGGCCAATCCACCCTAACCTATACATCCCTGAACACTGTGTGACAATTTAGCACGGCCAATCCACCCTCACCTACACATCCCTGAACACTATGGGGCAATTTAGCATGGCCAATCCACCCTAACCTACACATCCCTGAGCACTATGGGACAATTTAGCACGGCCAATCCACCCTAACCTGCACATCCCTGAACACTATGGGACAATTTAGCACGGCCAATCCACCCTAACCTACACATCTTTGGACTGTGGGAGGAAACCCACGCTGACCCGGGGAGACTGTGCAAACTCCACACAGACAGTCGCCCCGAGGGTGGGATCGAACCTGGGACCTTGGTGCTGTGAGGCAGCAGCGCTAACCCCTGAGCCACCAGGCCACCCACTTTCCTGCCATCATAATTACCCAGATTGTCTCTACTTACAGACGAACCCACCCTGTGTCGCCCAATTAAATGTATGCAGGGAGGTCAGACTTGAACCCAGGTCTTTTAGTCCATGGTGGGGGTGGGGGAGGATTTTGAAATGCCAATGGACAGCGAGCGCGCTGTGCACAATTCTTCATCTCTCACCACCTCACCCACCGTCCCTCCGCATTCCTTGCAGGCGTTCGGACAGCTTCCCAAATTTCAAGATGGCGACTTAGTGTTGGTACAGTCCAACACCATCCTGCGCTACCTGGGCCGTCAGCACAGTAAGTACCCGCACCACCCCCTCAGGCCTCGTGTACGGGCTCCAATCTGACTCCGCGTCGTCCAATCACACGCACTCCGCCCAACCCGTCGTCCAGACTTCAAGTCGGGCGAGCGGGTCGACGATTGAGGTCATTTCCGAATCCACGCACTTGTTTTGCTGCCTTTTCCCTCAGGGTGGCTGAAGCCTGAGGCCTACAGTTCCCCGCCTGACTGAGGCCTACTGAAGGTTGAAGCCTGAAGTCAACTTTTTATTTAACTAAGTGAAACCTAGAGTCTGTTGTTCAGGACTGGCTGAAACCTGAGGCCTGCTGTTCCAGACTGACTGAAGGCTGAGGCCTACTGTTCCAGACTGAATGAAACCTAAGGCCGACTGTTTCAGACTGGCTGAAGCCTGAGGCTTACTGTTCCAGACTGAGTGAAGCCTGAGGCCTACCATTCCAGACTGAGTGAAGCCTGAGGCCTACTGTTCCAGACTGAATGAAACCTGAATGGGGTCGAGGGAGTGGTGCTGGAAAAGCACAGCCGGTCAGGCAGCATCCGAGGAGCAGGAGAATCGACGACTCGGGTGTCGTGATGAAGGGCTCCTGCCCGAA
This sequence comes from Chiloscyllium plagiosum, assembly GCF_004010195.1. Classification (NCBI taxonomy): domain Eukaryota; kingdom Metazoa; phylum Chordata; class Chondrichthyes; order Orectolobiformes; family Hemiscylliidae; genus Chiloscyllium; species Chiloscyllium plagiosum. The sequence goes on from NW_025203031.1 coordinate 6,445, forward strand.
ACGTCGACTCTCCAGCTCCTGGGACGCTGCCTGACTTGCTGTGCTCTTCCAGCGCCGCACACTCTCGACTCTGACCTCCAGCATCATTCTCCCCTGAAACCTGAACGGCTACAGTTCCCGACTGGGTGGAGCCCGGGACTTATTGCGTGGATGGCTAAAGCCTGCGGCCTACGCAGCCCCACCAGCTCAGGCTTGAGGCCTAATATCCCGGAGTGGCTGAAGCCTGAGGCCTACAGTCCTTCATTTGCCAAAGCCGAAGACCCACTGAGTTCCAATGTGCCCAATCATTGTCTGACAACGTTGAAGGCAATTATTTTAATATTTCCTTTGTTTTGCTCAAGACCTCTACGGAAAAAATGTGAAAGAAGCCACATTAATTGACATGGTGAATGATGGTGTGGAGGACCTACGCATTAAATATTCAATACTTATCTTCAAAGACTACGTGAGTAGTATGTGTTTTTCAGGAGGCTATGGGCGAGACTTAGATGGGTTACAAGAATTCCATGTGAACATTGCAGTGATATCAGTCTGACAGTGCAGCCCGACAGTGCGGCCCGCTCTCAGCACTGACCCTCCGACAGTGCGGCCCGCCCTCAGCACTGACCCTCCGACAGTGCGGCCCACCCTCAGCACTGACCCTCCGACAGTGCGGTCCCGCCTCAGCACTGACACTCCGACAGTGCGGCCCTCCCTCAGTACTGACCCTTCGACAGTGCGGCCCTCCCTCAGCACTGACCCTCCGACAGTGCGGCCCGCCCTCAGCACTGACCCTCCGACAGTGTGGCCCGCTCTCAGCACTGACCCTCCGACAGTGCGGCCCTCCCTCAGCACTGACCCTCCGACAGTGTGGCCCTCCCTCAGCACTGACCCTCCGACAGTGCGGCCCTCCCTCAGCACTGACCCTCCGACAGTGCGGCCCTCCCTCTGCACTGATCCTCCGACAGTGCGGCCCTCCCTCAGCACTGAGCCGCGTAGTTTTGAAGGACAGATGTAACATTGTTCCTTGTCATTCTGCCTCAGGAAACCGGCAAAGACGCTTTCGTCAAGAATCTCCCGACGGAACTGAAACCCTTTGAGAATATTCTGAAGAAAAATAACGGAGGGAAGGGCTTCCTCGTGGGGAACCAGGTCTGGACCTGCACACAACACATTCACCTGCAGCTGGAGCTAACCCCGGGCTGTCCCTGTCCTGGGGGTGTTTCATGGGGGACAGTGTAGAGGGAGCTTTACTCTGTATCTAACCCTGTGCTGTCCCTGTCCCTGGGAGTGTTTCATGGGGGACAGTGTAGAGGGAGCTTTACTCTGTATCTAACCCCGGGCTGTCCCTGTCCTGGAAGTGTTTCATGGGGGAGAGTGTAGAGGGAGCTTTACTCTGTATACAATCCCGTGCTGTCCCTGTCCTGGGAGTGTTTGATGGGGGACAGTGTAGAGGGAGCTTTACTCTGTATATAATCCCGTGCTGTCCCTGTCCCTGGGAGTGTTTGATGGGGGACAGTGCAGAGGGAGCTTTACTCTGTATCTAACCCCGTGCTGTCCCAGTCCCTGGGAGGGTTTGATGGGGGACAGTGTAGAGGGAGCTTTACTCTGAATCTAACCCTGTGCTGTCCCTGTCCTGGGAGTGTTTGATGGGGACAGTGTAGAGGGAGCATTACTCTCTATCTAACCGGACCCCGTGCTGTCCCTGTCCTGGGAGTGTTTG